>NW_013665774.1:491965-504496 GCF_000517525.1 Limulus polyphemus | reverse complement strand
GCCAAGTCAAGTTCACGAGTCGTATATATTTCGGTGTTTTTTAACATTTAACAGATCACTTTTCAGACCTCCAATGGCACAGCTGTAAGTCTGAGGACTTATAACGCTAAACATCATGTTTCTATACTTGCTGTGGGCGCAGCAAATATAACCTATTGTGTAATCTTGTGCTTAACAACAGATAAACAAACCTACTTTTTAGTTTTAATCCAAATTATATTTAGCTATATTTTGATCGGTGCACATAACGATTTATTCCAGTCATACTTTTGAAATAGTTTTCATCTTTAGAAGTTAAAACACAGTATATGTCTTTTTTTAGCTCACTAACTTTTTTTACGCAGGGGTAAGGATGTACAGGGTGGACAAAACTAAGCTTATATATTTTTTGCCTTTGTAGCATGATATCTTTGTTATCCACATCTTAATCTTATTGATTTTTTTACTTTAATGTGAGCAGCTGTAATTCAGACATCTTATATTTCAAGACAGATCTCTGCAAAGCATTAAACCTGTCACAGTTCTCCTTTTTATTTTCTAGAAGAATAATTTCCTGGCGTTTAAGATGTAGTTTTCTGCATATACCTGTTCCGTACAAGGTCAGTTATGATCTATTTTCCTGCTAAACCGTCTAGTGCCACTCTAATTATTAGGTCATGTTCTCGGTTCTGTACTTTAACTTTTCTGTTCCAATTTTCTTTTTCTTTCATGACATTTTTGATTTAGGTCCTCCACATTACTTTCCTCTCTTTCAGTGTTTCTTTAAGTTTTTAAACATCAATTATACAGCGGGAAGTCCGTGGACTTATAACGCTAGAAACCGGGTTTCGATACCAGTTATGGGCACAGCACAGATAGCCCATTGTATAGGTTTGTGTTTAACTACATACAAACAAGCCTCTACATTTTTAGTCAAATTTCTTTGTTGGGGTCTTTTCATGTAACTTAATATTTATAATGTTCTAGAAATTTGCTATAAATATCAAGTTCACTGGACTGTTTTTCTGAATTTCTTCACCCATTGTTAAAATACTTTAGTCTTGTAGGTATTTAACTGTCAGCCCATTTAAAATAACAAATTGTTATTTATTGGATTTTTCTTTGGTTACTTGGGATTTATAGAGGACTCAAAGATATGATGTAAAAAAAACTAAACTTTTTATTTCATTGGAAAAAATATATATATCGTAACAAGCTCATTACAATAAAAGTTTATAACTGGATAAAACAAAATTGCTGATGTTTCTCTACTTTCAGACATTAATTCAAAACATGTAAGCTATTTCCAAACAATTATGATTTCAATTAGGCCAAATTTCAGTAATTGTATAGCTGGTAGTAAGTTGGCACTGTGTTTGGAGGAATACTAATAAAAAAACTAAACCAGTTCATAACCACTTTAGGTGGCTTAGTTGGTAGTTCCATTCTCTGTCTTTTCTGGGATGTCTCCAGTGGTCTCTTTGCCAGTGGCGCCTCGAAAGCTACGGCAATGTAAGTCCATCATAATCATCAAGTAGGCCCTGCTCTCGAAGTCGAAACTCCCTCATTGATGACAGGAACCAATGAACTAACTCTCTGGTTCGTCTGCATTACCTTCACTCTGATCTTCACAACATTGGTGTATCCTACCCATCTTCTATCTTCTCCGGAATCGGACGTCCCTCAAGATGCTCCTAGCACTGAAAAGCACTTCATGGGCTTAAGGATGTAGTAGCTTCATGGCCTTTATCAACCATTGCGGGAAGCTTAGCCCTTTCAATCAGAAGTCTTCTAACTACCTGACCTTCCTAGCTTTTAACATTCAGGTATAAATTACCACATTACAGTATGCATCACCAGATAGTTTGGAAAGCAAGGAATGCTAATTCCTTTAATTCATCAGATTCTCAACATAATGGTCGTCTTAGTTGTAATAATCAAGCAGTAACCGTACCTTTTTTTTGTCATTACTCGGGGCTTGAAAAGTAAGTGATTGCTACACCCTTTTGGTCAGTAGTCTTCCAATTACCTGACCATTCTAGCTTTGATGATCAATTCCATCTATATCAATGTTCGCGTGTCGTCTGTTGGTTGGAGCTGGTAGTTGATTCCAGCTCTAGCAAATCTTCATCTGGTTCGGCAAAGACTACCAGATCAGTATCTACAGTCTTCTCTCCATTGTTGAGATGATGTCACCACATTGAAGCATCCGTTCTTTCATTATCTGGCCATAACATTGCTCTTGTTGTTAGGCAAATTCATCGTTGATCTTAGCCTCTCCACATACTCTTGGAAACACTGATGAACTTCTCCTCGTGATGGAGGACAACATGTAATGTCCACAGGGAGTAACACTTCCTATCCAAACATGAGGAGGTTTGGTGAACATCCTATTCGACTGCTTTATATGCCATCATTATATATATGCTAAATTTTCATCCTAGTTGGTTCTATGGAGATTAACAAACTTCGAAAACATCCATTTGGTAGTCTGTATTGCCTATACTGCCAAACCACCAGACTGTAGTGATAAGGTGAAGTGTGAGTTTTCACCACGTCTAACACAACTCAGCAAACAGTTGATTGTTGAAGTTGGCTCCATGGTCCATCTGGATCTCTTCCAGTGCTCCAAATATCATGTTATCCAGTTCTCGAGTAACATCTGTGACAGTTTATGCGAGGATATCGATCAATAGATACACTTCGGCCAACTTCATGAGGATATGATACCCTATAATCCGAGTGCTTTCGAAAGGCAGACCTTTCTTTTTCAGAGGCAAACTGAAGAAGAAAGGTCCACCTTTCAAAAGAGCTCAGATTATAGGGTATCTTAGCTTTGTTTTTAATTGATTTTTTTGGGCCTACTTCATGAAATAGTCAATGACAATGACTTTGTAGTGATGGCATAGTGCACTTTCCAGGAGTGGATCAGAAATATCTAGAGATATCCTCATCAGAGGAATTCACTGTGTCTCAGCCAGTTTTCTTCTGGGTGGCACAAACCATACAGTATTCATGCCACAGAGCTCGAAGAATTACTAGCTGCAACACGTTTTGCGGACTGGTAACAATGGTATCACATAACATATTATTGCACTGCTCTTACAGATGCCACATGTAGTGTGCATCCATGTTATACTCCTTTGGTAGTTCTGGGCTGGCCTGACCTTGCAGGACAACAATAATTACCCATGTTAGATCAGGATCCTTCAGTTGTTCCTGAAGCACTAACTTTCGATGGAGTCGTTTTCCTCATGGTGGGCTCTTGTTATAGCCAAAGCGGCCATGGTTTAAACTCACACATGGTGTCCAGGATTAGGACATTACACGGACAATGGACAAGGTCCGTCTCTCCGTGTGGCTAGACAGTCCATACGTGTTTCTGTGTTGTGAGCATGGTTAATGAACTATGATAAAATCATATGCTTACAAAGTTGTTGTCCAACATGCTCGCATCTCTTTTAATGAACTATGATAAAATCATATGCTTACAAAGTTGTTGTCCAACATGCTCTCATCACTTTTAATGAACTATGATAAAATCATATGCTTACAAAATTGTTGTCCAACATGCTCTCATCTCTTTTAATGAACTATGACAAAATCATATTATTACAAAGTTGTTGTCCAACATGCTCTCATCACTTTTAATGAACTATGATAAAATCATATGCTTACAAAATTGTTGTCCAACATGCTCTCATCTCTTTTAATGAACTATGACAAAAACATATTCTTACAAAGTTGTTGTCCAACATGCTCTCATCACTTTTAATGAACTATGACAAAATCATATTCTTACAAAATTGTTGTCTCTAACATGCTCTCATCTCTTTTAATGAACTATGATAAAATCATATGCTTACAAAGTTGTTGTCCAACATGCTCTCATCTCTTTTAATGAACTATGACAAAAACATATTCTTACAAATTTGTTGTCCAACATGCTCTCATCACTTTTAATGAACTATGACAAAATCATATTCTTACAAAGTTGCTGTCCAACATGCTCTCATCCCATCCGGATTTTTAAAGTTTACTAGCTTTACTTCAGCAATTGCAGCACGGAAAACGAACAACCGAAAAATTTCTATAGCAGGTAGAAAATATATGATAGGCCCGCTTATCATAGTTGTGACATCATTTCTAATGGTGAAAGTTCATAATTGGTTTACACAATTATTTGAAATGATTAAAGTTGATACTAGATTTATACGCTCATTTATAATAAATAAAGTTGATAATTGACTCATATAATTATTTGAAATGATTAAACTTGATATTTGATTTGTACAATAATTTGTAATAATGAAATTCACACTTGAGTTGTGCAATTATTTGAAATGGTTAAACCTCATACTTAATTTGTATAATTAAATCATTGTAATGATACTTCTTTTAACGACAGTTTCAATTTACTCTTTGATAGCAATCTTTGTTCCATTAGGCTTAAGCAGTGGAATAATAATGAGACGGCTTGAATGGGTAATGAAGAAATTAAGCAGAGGAAGACTATGAAAAGGTTATGCCTACAACGTGTATCCTTACACAGATGTATTACAATGAAATAACAAAACTGTAATGTAATTGAAAAGATGTAATTAACTCTTAAACAGTTATGAAATTACCCTTCGTTTGATAGGTAAACAAATATTTCTATTTGTAGCATAATTTAACAATTTTTTTCTACTTCTAGTAAACAACTGATACTCGGTTCTGATACTCAGAAATTCGAGCAAATCTACACAAAGCTTATAGCCTAATTGTAAACTGATGGACAAGAGGGATGACAGCCAGTCATCAACACCCTCCACCAACTCTGGGACTGCTCTTTCTGCCTAATGGTGGGGTTTAATTGCCACTTTTACAAGGCATTACGACTCCAAAGTGCGTAAGGAGCTTTTGCAACAACGAGACGCAAACCACGGGCACTTGAACCACAGTTAGGGCACGGAAACCACACGGCCAGACCCATCTAACAATTAATACATAATTTTTTTGTAGCAAGGTTTAGCAGGGAATTTTATTTGTAGCAAAACAAGCAAACATGTTTTATCTTAAAGAACTAGTGCATTTTAATTTTTAGCATAAAGTAATAGTTATATTTATTTTCTAACGCAACTCAGTACGAAAGCTTTATAAACACTAACTGATATACATTTAATGATACATTTCTGTACGTTTATTTAAAATAATTGAAGGTATCTTTGTGAATGATTAATCTAAACACCCTATTCAAGGGTACTTTTGTGTTCGCTTACTGAACACAATTGGAGATATTTTGTTTACGATTATTTAGACTTTATATGCCTATACTTTTGTGTAAGAACATACAACATTATGTTTATTCGAAAAACAATTTATGGATAAGTTTATGTTTAACGTACATGTTTGAATAAAAGAGTTTATTGTACAACAAACTGATGGATTGAGTTACTTGTCGTACGATTATTTCAAGTTGGATTATGAAAAGGAGATATTTCTATTATAAAATAATGAGATTTATTCAAATACATAATCAAAACGTAAACCGTAGTTTTTTCTAAAACAACACCTATAAAGTAAGTAAATTAAAGAAGACTAAGGGAAAGTTATATTCTTAAATTACTTGGGTATCTAAAATACAACATAAATAATTAATTACTTAAAGTGCCAAGAAAGAAAAGTACATACAATTATTAAGTAGGTCTTTGTGATCTATATTTATCCATAATGGAGTAAGGTAGTATTATGCGATAAATACTACGGTGAAATAACGGTAAAAAATCTTACATCAACAAACATTTACTTTAAACACGTAAAATTATACAAAATGCGTCTTAATCACAAAACGAAACCATCTGAAAGTATAATCCGTGAATTAAAATGTCAACATAAATAAGCTAACTTTTTATAATTTGATCACATGTTAGTAAAGGTAATTTTATGGTGATCTAAGATTTAACTTGTAGCTCATGTGATTTTATTTTTTAACACGTTAACCGATCACACTTCACACACAGACAATGATTCACTGAGTTTAATGAGAATATACCTAACATACATATTTATTTTTTTATTTTAAACAGCTTTCACATATATACTACAAAAACATAAAAATACAGCTAGTAGATTTCACATATATGCATTACAAGATAGGGCAGATTTCATAAAATCAAGAACATGTGTATAAATACGCGCGTGTAATCAACTTTCTTACGTAAGGATGCTAATGGTATTTAATTCTTTTTATTATTGTAATAAAACCTAGACAGTAACATTCATAACTCTCAACAACATCTTAATCCATTATCTGAATACAATTGGAATATACCATAAACATTTAAATTTGATTTCGAATATTGCATATTTGAATGTTAATTAAAACAAGTTTATACTTGGTTTAGCTGTTCAATAATTCAATTAAAAATACTTATTATATGTTAAACTAAACTACTAATCTACAAGGAAACAACTGATGAAAGAGGAAAGCAATTATATTATTGTAATTATCTGTAGAATAGAAAACAACCTGTGCTGTAAAGTTTCGCTTACTTTTTTATTCTCAGTTATATACAACTCACAAATCGTTTGACTAAATGTCATGACTATCACAAAAGCACAAATAAGCTGTTAGATATCCATTTCTGACAGTTTCTACATTTCTTTAAAACAATATACACCACTAAAACACGGAATCACATAAATAGAAAGTTATGGTCATTTCAGATTTTTTTTTTTCTGATTCGAAGAAAATGTTCGTTTTAAAACAAGTTGTTCAGTCGGTTTAGAACACTTTCTTTTTATAAAAATACTTGGTCATTCTGCTGCGGACCAGTTCTGAACTATCTACTGTATCAAGTGAAATATTTGTGAAGCAGTTTCTCTGATTTTGCTTTAATGGTTATAACAATGTGAAAACAGACTACTAGATACTAAAACAACATAACACTACTCACATTTAAGAATTTTAAAATAAAATTAGTTGACAATTTGCCTGACTTTTTAAAATCAGGAATTACATTAAATAGAAAGCTTCGTAAACTGAAATATAAATATTCATCATACTTAATAAGCACGTTTATTGTTTACTAGTCTTCTAGTCTATATATTACATCTAGTGTGGGTGTAGGGTCTGTTATTACCATCCAAACTCCATTAAGCCCTCTTGCGGAAACGGTGCTAAGCAGATTTCCGACAAATTAATTGCAAATGAGCAACAAAAACAATTATGTTCTTCTTTATATACAAAACCAAGTACGTTCTTTAAGATATTTTTTAAGAACAGTCTTAATTCACACAGTAATACAGAGAACGTTGACAAAAACATAAAATTTGTAATTAGTAACATTTTCCTATAGGATAATTTTTGATAGATTTTTATCTAACTTTAATATTCGGGAGAAAAAAAAAGAGAAACGATTTAAGAGCTATTAGAATAGATTTATGAAAACAGTTAAACCTTCCTCCAACAGTTTAGTATTTTTATGTAAATACTGTTTATTTTATTTGAAACAGTTTTTGTATGTATTTCTTGTATTTACGAGAAAGCTATTAAGGCTATCTACCACCGTCCCTAATTTTAAGCTACTGACCAGAGAGAAGGCAACCAGTCAGCAGCACCCTACCATCCATCAGTCACGCTAAGGGATTAAATATCACTCTTATAACGCGCCCACGAATTAAAATAGGGGGAAGATTATGTAGTATCTGACGGATTCGAGCCCGGCTCGGCAGCTCAAAAATCCAGAGATATACGACAGGGCGAACCTGCACCCCCAAATTATTGACTAAAAATATGTGGACTATGTAGTGTTTTTACTTATAATTATCCTAACAAAAGACGAAAAATAATTATTAAAGTACAAGAAAGAAATAAACAAACGAGAAAATAATAGTAATAACATGATATGTGGTACTAATGTTTAGTGGAAACAGAAAAGTGCGTTATTTACCATAGGTTTGTAAGTTATACCAAGTTTACAGTACATAACGAATATGAGAGATGTTGGAGACAAAATTTCAGAGTTGTTTTGTCTACTGATTAAAATACATTTATGAGTAGTGGTGTCGTTATATATATACAGTTGAACGATCTTGTAGCATGCCCAAAAGAGTGATCATTTTGCTAGTTGAGCTCACATCTTATATAAATATTATTTTAATCATTTTTATCATCTACAGTTGTTCTATTTGATACAGTGCTTCCATTCACTCTTCTTTCCTCATCAAGCCACCGATGATGTCTATTGGGATTGGAAATAAGATAGTAGAGTTCTTCTCTGCTGAGATAGAGTTGAGAGTTTGTAGATAACGAAGCTGTAAAGCTGCCGGAGACTGTGCAATGACCTCAGAAGCTTCCATCAGAGCTCGAGATGCTTTTTGTTCCCCTTCGGCTGCAATGACCTGATTGCGAAAATACAAATCTACAGTTGAAAAATGCTATTAAGTTTTTTAATCCTAAAAGGCCACGAAATATTATTATTCGTCGCATGCTACAATTTTTGAAAATTCTACATTGTACACAGCTAAGTTAGGTCACTTATATCTTCATATATAAATATATATCACACGACTGCATGGGTAACATTAAAAAATTAGAGACAAAATAAAATTAGAAACACACCAATCAGCTTAAAGATCTAGACAATGACTAACGTCATATAGGAGGTGCATGACAACATTAAAATCTGCCGAAGCAAAATAACTCTAAGTTGCATACATTTTGTATATCATTTGCTTTCATAAATATTTTACGATATTTAATTTACTATATATTAAGGCAGAAAATATAAAAGCATGACGACTATTTTAATTGTTTGAATTTCGCGCAAAGCTACACGAGGGCTATCTGCGCTAGCCGTCCCTAATTTAGCAGTGTAAAACTAGAGGAAGGCAGTTAGTCATCACCACCCACCGCCAACTCTTGGGCTACTCATTTACCAACGAATGGTGGGATTGACCGTCACATTATAACGCCTCCACGGCTGATAGGGCGAGCATGTTTGGTGTGACGAGGATTCGAACCCGCAACCCTCAGATTGTGAGTCGAGCGCCCTAACCACCTGGCCATGCCGGGCTGTTCAGTACAGATGAACTAGATGTCTTAACATTTTTGGCGATTTATTTACATTTTTTTTTACCCATTTACGTAAACGTTAGGTTTTTTAAATTGTTATTTCATTAAAGCAACAGTTGTATCACTACAAAACTGGTACCATCTTTACTATTGTAATGAAAAATGAAAAGCAATAAAATTAGATGACGAAAAAACGTTATTTTCTTTATATTGTGGGTACGAAGTGAAGCTTTGGTTCCATTACATTTATTCAACTGATTACAAATATTGTTGGACCAATAACAAAATAATATAATTATAGAGTTAACTTATAATCTAACATAAAACAGTACTATTCATTTCGTAGCTTGAGGACTATTTTAAATGTTTGTTTTGAATTTCGCGCAAAGCTACAGTCTTTAGAGTGTTATAATTTTGCAGTTCCTTTGATCCAGAGCTCGAAAAAGAATATCTGTTGGGTACATGAGAGAGACTAACCTTTGCGCGAGCTTCGCGTGCAGCTTCAGCCTCAGCAGCCATGGCACGTTGCAACTGGACTGGCAAACGTACATCTTTGCTATGGGTTACAGTGGAAAACACACAAGAATGAACATGTTAAAAACGGCAATAAGTGTGCAAAAACCAACATAGAAAAACAAGACAGATATTACCTCCCAACACACAGACATACACACATTAGTATTTTTAAAGTTAGAATTTTATAACATTTAATAAAAAGTGCTTTCGTTTTCAACCTAATTAATAATATTTATTTTATCAGCCAAAACAAAGGAATTTTTTATTAACGTCACAAGTTTTTAATGTATTGTATGACGATATAAAATTTTGCTTTCCCCTTTTCATTTCGTTTGAAAACTGGGAATGAAATTTGAACTCTAATTTCACAACTGTTTATCAGGTCAGTAGTATTTCAATTAATTTTCTACATCTATGGATATATAACCTTAGCAATTCAGGACTTTGTAATAAATGTAATTAATGCATATAAGATTCTAAATGCTACACCGCTTCCCTCACCTACCGAATGTCGTATGAAGCGCCGTTCATGTCGAAGTTATAAATTACCGGGAAGACTTGACAAGTTATTATTTTGCTATGTAGAATGAAATACTAGTTAACTTGCTATATTTGTATGTTAAATACGTCGAAACAGAAGATAAATTTATATACTTACCTATCCCTTGGTGTTAAAGTATTTTTCTTATGACTTTCAGACAACGTAATCAAAGTTAGAACTTAGAGATACAATAAGCATAGTTATCTCATATAGAGTGGTATGACTCACATCTCAACTCTTTCCACCTTTATTCCCCAATCATCAGTACATTCATCAAGGACACTCTGCAGAGAAGATGTGCAAGCAAACATCAGATTTATACAGCGGTATAATCAAACAACAGTTTAAAATAACTAAGCCTTGTAGTTTAATGTGTAACAATTAACTTTATTGACATCTACCCCTCATATCTTCTCCATATAAGGCTTAACTCTACTAAGATGTCTGCAGTAAGTAAAGTTATGGCTAATTATTAAATATTGCCGTTTAATTCAATGTAAGCTTACAATATTTTATGATTATTTCATGCTTGATTGAATCCATATTATAAACATATTGTTGCGTCAGCGAGGTCACGTGACTAGTGTCACGCCACTTTTCTAGAAATATCTTGTTCCTTCATGAATGCCCTAGCATTTACTAGATATAGGGTAGTATGGTATATATATAAGATGGTCACAACGTGACGGGACAGCGTGTGTAGGTAGAAAGTAATTGAACTGCAGTCAGAGAGTATTGTTGAAGTTAACGCGTTTGTTTTAGCGCGATTGTTGAAATTAAGTGTATCGTAAAGTTGTATTCCGAAAGAATAAACCAGTTTTATTAAGGAAGGACTTGTGTCGCTAAAGTTTCGTGGGAACGAGGTTACGGAAAATTAATTAACAAACGGAGACGTAACAATATTGACAAAATACATAGCATATTTTGAAGCTCCACACATTTATAAAACATAACATTTAATATATTGTTGTTGCATATGCAGAATGAGCTGATAATACGATGTGTCATATGACTTCTTATTCCCTAAATACACAGAGATTTTTCAGACTTTCGTGGAAGCATGATATTAAATGCTTTTCTAAAGGGTCATTAACAAAGATCCTTTTTTTATGTTGATACTTAAAGACATCTATAACCAGAATTCAGCAAAAGTGGCTGTTGCAAACGAGTGTTTCCATCAACTGCTGGTAACTGACCGATAGACAGCATGTAATGGAAAACAGATGACAGATTGTGTATTAGTTTAAAGGTGTCTTAAACAATGGACAATAATTGACTATCTCTAACAATACCGTGCAAAGGACATAGTAACAAATTTTAATATAGCAGCCAAAAACTCAGCCTGAAAACTGTTTAACAAAATCATGAAAGGACATTATAACAAATGTTATATAACGGCCAGAAAATCAGCCTGGAAACTGTTTATCTTAGATGCAAGTAAGAAATTATGGCTTAAATGTTGCTTCATTCAAAAGCTGTGGACAGTGAATGACTGGCTGCATGCGGTGTTGATTTATGAGACGCGTTTCATCCTCTTTAGTGCTTACAGTAGAATTAATATGCGAAGAAAATTAATTAATATATTTTATGCTACTCGTGTTTTTCCGACAGTGCGAGATGTTGTTGGTGTAATGGTGTGGGGAAAGAGTGAACTGCGTCAAAAGTATCAGAGCGTTGAATACTTTAATGCAACAATATGATGCACACGTTCGAAAAGCATGACACCGATTTCTGTCATTTTAATGCACCAACGAATCTCAATCTGACTGAGTATCATTGGCATGAACTTAAATGGCGCATTCGCTGCTTTAATGATATATATATATATATAAGATAGTCATATGAACTGCGATCCACACCTTTCGATGAGATGGACACAGCTAAACAATCCACCTCTCTCCATCTTGTGGAGTCTTTTCCACGCTAAGTCTAGGTATTGTTGCATATCCTTCCCCATATTAGTTGGAAGTCCAAATAAGTAAGTCTTGATCCGAGATGATTTAGAGCAGGCCCTTATATTCTGAATTATATCTTCAATTATTACACTATTTCTAAGGTTAGGTTTATACCTACTATAAATAACTAATCGCTTGTTTCGTTCTACGTTACCTGCATAGAGTTAGAGATATGTTCTCGCTCAGCCAGTATCTCGTGCAGATTGTGAGTACCGAGCATGTTCCTCAGAGTAGTCTGGGCAAGCAGACTTGTGCTGTGGTGAACGTTCTCCACGTTAGCCACAGACACCGTGGCGTTCTGAACCCGGTAATAAACAACAGCGTCGACCGATATGGTTACCGAATCCTTAGTCAAGACCTGGAATGGGTAAATTAAACATAATTTCAAGTAAAACAACTAAGTTAGACACATACAAACTTGTTACGTTGATGTTTATGCAACTTTCCTTTCTAAAAGCCCCCCCCCCCCCCCCCCACCGTAC
>NW_013665774.1:484593-490965 GCF_000517525.1 Limulus polyphemus | reverse complement strand
GGTGCCTTCCCATCGAATGCCTGTGGCTTTCTTCGTACTGGATCACTCCTATTACTGACATTCATACCTGGGATGTGACTTATGACAGGACTGAAGATGCGGCGTCTGGAAGGGGCTTGAAGTTGATGTTTAATGTATCCTCCTTGTGTAAAAGACAATATATCATCCTTTAATGTATTTAATTCGCTTTTAAATTTACTGATGTTTTACATTTGTACTTCTTGCCACTGTTGTTGACTTTCCCGTAGTTGATGCTGACTTTCTTCCTGTTTCCTTTCTTGTTCCAGCTGCCACTGCTGTAATCTCTCTTCTTGTTTATTTTATTTCTTCTCCAACTACTGCTGTAGTCTCTCTTGTTTATTTTGCTGTTCGAGCTGCCACTGTTGTAGGTTTCCTGCCACTGCTGTTGTCTCTCTTCTTGTTTCTTTTCTTTTTCCTCTAACTACTGCTGTAATTTCTCTTCTTGTTTCTTTTCTTTTTCCTCCAACAACTGCTGTGATCTCTCTTCTTGTTTCTTTTCTTTTTCCTCCAACAACTGCTGTAATCTCTCTTCTTGTTTCTTATCTCGTTCTTCTTGTTTCTTTTTCTGTTCTTGTATTGCTGCCAACAAATCTGATAAGCTGTAGTTTGATTTGCCGCTTCTTGTTTCCATTTTTTTCTTTTCCGTCCCACTCTCAGACACCAATTTGTTATGCCTCCGTTCGTTAATTTTCCGTAAAAAGTTTTTCCGAAGAAACTTTAGCGAAACAAGTCCTTTCTTAAATAAAACTGGTTTATTCTCTCTGAACACAACTTTGCAATACACATCATTTCCACAGTCGCGCTATAACAAACGCTATAATTCACTACGAACGTCTCACGTGCTCGACACAACATTACGTCTCTCTCTGTCCGCAGTTCAATTACCCATTACATTGTTGCCGTCAGTTCTCACCGGTTTATATATATACAAGACTACCGCATATCTAGTAGGCCCTCAAGATTTCAGGAAGGAACGTGAACGTTCGAGAAGATGACGTGTTACTAGCGTCACGTGACCTCCGTTGTCGTAACAATATAATTAAAACAATAATTAACACAGGACTTGCAGTTAGATTCTTGAAATTTTACAGATCTAGCAGACACAGTGATAGACGTTGTGATTTATTTTTTATTTATTTATAGATATAATTAAAACAACAATTAACACAATACTTGAAGTTAGATTCTTGAAACTGTCCAGATCTAACAGACACAGTGACAGACGTTGTGATTTTTTTTTATATTTATAGATATAATTAAAACCAGAATTAACACAGGACTTGAAGTTAGATTCTTGAAACTGTGCAGATCTAGCAGGTACAGTGATAGACGTTGTGATTTATTTCTATTTATTTATAGATATAATTAAAACAATAATTAACACAGGACTTGCAGTTAGATTCTTGAAACTGTCCAGATCTAGAAGGTACAGATCAAAATAAAAAACACAATAAACTGCATGATGTAGCATAAACTTGATATTTATATTCATAGGCATAACATTTATATTATTCAAGCTTATTTTAAACAAATTATTCATTGATGTGGACAAATAGGCTTAACACTTATTTTACGTAACACATTGCGTGAAGCTACTTGAAGTTTAACGTAAACATTTGAGAATCAAATTCAAGATGCAAAGACGCCAGACAATCAACCTCTTCGGTTCTTTCGACGTTTAGCTTCTAATTCTAAAGCCTTTTTGCTATTTTCGACGAATATCTAGTAAGGAAGAAAGAAAGAAACCGCTGTATAAAATTTATCTTCAGTGATTTTCTGAAAACAAAAAGAAACTTATTATAGAACTTATACTTGCTCATGTTCGAAATAAATATTATATTAATTAATTTGCAACCTTTATCTGATGGTCCACACTTAACTACAGTTTTCTACTTTCTACATACCATAAGGTTTCGACTCATGTAGTAAGGCTTATTTATTCCATCGTTACGTTCGCAGTCCTCACAGAAGCACAGAAACAGGGTGTCAATTGCCATCTTGAATATAAAAACAAAACAAAAAACAGGAGGTTAAAGACGGACTCTGTGGAGTAGCGGCGTGCTATATAAGTAGTTTAACTTATGTGTATAACGTCAAGAATATGTTGCTAGCGCTTATTAAATTTTTACCATCAATATAGTCATACAGTTTTATATATGAGTGTGTATTAAATATACTATAACGAACTTCAAACAACCAAACATTCTTTTAGAATCAGATTGTTCTGTGTGTAGTTATATAGGATAAATATATAAAAACAAATAAATGCTGTAAATAAGACTCTACTACGTCTGGTAACATATAATGTATGAACAAACATTCTATATCAGGATATTCTAGATCTAATTACATAAGGTAACAAACAGTTATACAGCATTATTATGTAGTGAAGAACACACTGTTATACGGTATCATTATGTAGTGAAGAACACACTGTTATACGGTATCATTATGTAGTGAAGAACACACTGTTATACGGTATCATTATGTAGTGAAGAACAGACTGATATACGGTATCATTATGTAGTGAAGAACAGACTGATATACAGTGTCATTATGTAGTGAATAACACACAGTTATACGGTATCATTATGTAGTGAAGAACAGACTGATATACGGTATCATTATGTAGTGAAGAACACACTGTTATACGGTATCATTATGTAGTGAAGAACAGACTGATATACGGTATCATTATGTAGTGAAGAACACACAGTTATACGGTATCATTATGTAGTGAAGAACACACTGTTATACGGTATCATTATGTAGTGAAGAACACACTGTTATACGGTATCATTATGTAGTGAAGAACACACAATTATACGGTATCATTATGTAGTGAATAACACACAGTTATACGGTATCATTATGTAGTGAAGAACACACTGTTATACGGTATCATTATGTAGTGAAGAACAGACTGATATACAGTATCATTATGTAGTGAAGAACAGACTGTCATACGGTGTCATTATGTCAACTCACTATGATGTAACTTCTTGAAATATAAAGACATTGTTACGTGGAAGTCACGTGACGCTAGTAACATGTCATGAACTTCTTAAGGATCATGTCCCTTCCTGAACGCTCGAGTGTTTACTAGATTTCAGTATTCTTTTATATTGTTACGTCTCCGTTCGGTGAATTAACTTTCCGTAACTTCGTTCCGACGAAATTTTAGCGACACAAGTCCTTACTTAATAAAACTGGTTTATTTTTTCCGAATACAACTTTACGATACACTTATTTTCAACAGTCGCTCTATATAACAAACGCTATATCAACGAACGTCAACAATACTTTTGACTGCAGTTCAATTACTCACTATCTACACACAAATTATCGTCTCCTCACGTTGTCACCCTCTTTTATACACCAGACTACCCTATATCTAGTAAATGCTAGAGCATTCGCCAAGGTACAGGATAGTTCTAGAAACGTGGCGTGACACTAGTCATGTGACTTCGCTGACGCAACAATATTAACTAGTAGGATAAAATATGTATAAAATGATCTGGAGTTATAAAACCTCACCTAAACATTGACCGTTTTTTTAAATTGAGTATCTTACTGAGAATGAAGTCTAGTCATTATAGGTTTTGGTTTTATTGTCTTTATTGAAAGAGCCTCCTTTTGGACCACAAATAAACATTAATTCCACGAGTCGCCATAGATGCATGCAGGCAAACAGCAAGTATCCTTAACACAGCCATAACGTATTCAAATGTACTGAACGTCCAGCGGTTCCGTTCTCAGTATAATGTGAGTGGGCAAGTACCGAACTGTTATATACCATACTGACCAGGCAAATGTCATACTGTGAAATCACGTTCAGACCAGGATAAATCTTTCATATTATTATTTACGCTGGGGCAGTTAAAGACGCCTCAGGAGACTGTTTCTTCAAGCCTACAAACTCCTAACTAGTTTGATACAGCACAATACGGTTCCTAAACAGAAATATTCCAACGACAGAGTCTTCCTTATGTTATATAATAAGTTACAAAATAGTTATTATAAAGGTAGTTAGAAACCTATAACTATACATAAAAGATTCCATTAAGTAATGAGTAGAGAATATTCAGTTTATTTTTAAAACTTGTATGAATATTTATTTAAACATGATTTGTTTGTGACTGAGTTATATGTGTGCAAATATATATATATGTAAGACAAGAGCAATTTTATGTGTATAGATGTGTGTGTGTGTGTGCGTGTGTTTGTATACAGATCTAAGAAAGGTGAACCCTGGACAGAAACGAGTCCCCCCTGGCGACATCCACAAAATTTGATTCAGCTTTCTTCCTCAGTTGTTCAGAAGAACGGCGCAATTTTTTTTAAATCAAAAACTTCACGTGTTCAAGTTTTTACTCGTAAAATATAAAATCCTGAATTAGGCAGAACATCTCTCGAGAGTACTGATTGTACAATTTTACAGGTCACAAGCCATCTTTCATCTGTAAATTGTTAAAAGAAAATAATAATCTCTTAGCTTTAGTGTCGAGTGTCGGAGCTTCTGATAATTACATTGTGAACTGGCAGACTGAGACACATCTAATCATGAAGCCTTATATATATGTTCTATAGGTGACCGCGATCTCTTATTTGTTTTGATGCACGGTGTAAGAAACTCGAGACTGAACCGACAAAGATTTTATTCAAGGCTGTCTAGTGTGTTATCGGGTTAATTGATGATTCTGCTTCTGTAATAGAACAGAATTTCACAGAGTCTGTGATTAATGAGAAACTGGATATTTGTTTCATGAAGGTCTTGACTACCATCTCGTTGCTTGTGTCTGCCATTAACACGGTATAATTCAAGTTTTGGGAATTGTTATATAAGACAGTAAATAACTGTGGCTGTTTTCGAGAAAATTAGAGCCACGAATAACGTCTGAGTTACTTTATACAGGCGCAGCAATTGTTCTATGTAAGCGCTAATAATTCCTCCCGTAAGATTACCGATGATGATTTTTATAAGACAACTCGTCATATTTTCTATAAGATTACCGATTATGACGTTTATAACACAAATCATGTTTTCTATAAGATTACGGATCATGATTTTTATAAGACAACTCGTCATGTGTTCTATATGATTACCGATTATGATTTATATTAGAAAACTCATATTTTCTATAAGAATATCGATAATGACTTTTATAAGACAACTCGTGTTTTCTATAAGATTACTGATCATGATTTCTATTAGACAACTCATGTTTTATAAAAGAATACCTACCGATGACGCCTTTTATAGGTCAAATCATGTTTTTATAAGATTACTGGTCATGACTTCTGTAAGACAACTCGTGTTTTCTATAAGATTACTGATCATGATTTTTATTAGACAACTCATCACTTTTTCTATAAGATTACCGATGATGATTTTTATTAGACAACTCATGTTTTCTATAAGAATACCGACCACGATTTTTAGAAGACAACTCATCACTTTTTCTATAAGATTACCGATCATGATTTTTATAAGACAACTCTTTTTTTCTGTGAGATTACCGATGATGATTTTTATAAGACAACTCGTCATATTTTCTATAAGATTACCGATCATGACGTTTATAAGACAACTTATGTTTTACATAAGATTACTGATCATGATTTTTATTAGACAACTCACGTTTTCTATAGTAATACCGATGACGATTTTTATAGGACAAATCATGTTTTTTATAAGATTAGTGGTCATGACTTTTGTAAGACAACTCGTTTTGTTTTCTATAAGATTACCGACCACGATTTTTAGAAAAACAACTCGTCATTTTTTCTATAAGATTACCGATCATTATTTTTATAAGACAACTCATATTTTCTATGAGATTAGCGATCATGATTTTTATAAGAAAACTCATAGGTTTCCTAAGATTACCGATAATGAATTTTATAAGAAACTCCTCATGTTTTCTATAAGATTATCGATCATTATTTTTATAAGACAACTCGTCACGTTTTCTATAAGATTACCGGTCATAGCTTTTATAAGACAACTCATGTTTTCTCTAAGATTACTGGTTATGACTTTTATAAGAGAACTCGTCATGTTTTCTATAAGATTACTGGTCATGACTTTTATAAGGCAAGTCGTCATGATTTATAAAAGATTACTGAGCATGATTTTTATAAGACAGCTCGTTGTGTTTTCTATCATATTACCGATCACGCTTCTTGTAACTTCTTTGTTTAATGAAACTCGTACTTTTCATAGAATTTATCATTTTAAACGGCTCGGCATGGCCAGGTGGTTAGGGCTCTCGACTCGCAATCTGAGGGTCGCGGGTTCGAATCCCCATCACACCAAACATGCTCGCCCTTTCAGCCGTGGGGGCGTTA
>NW_013665774.1:482808-484335 GCF_000517525.1 Limulus polyphemus | reverse complement strand
AAAACAAACAGACAATCATTTTAAAACGATATTGTATGTAATAATAGTAAATGCTCCCCAGTGGCTCAGTGGTAGCGCTAAAAACCGGATTTCGATACCCATTGTGGAACAACTCAGATAGCCCGTTGTGTAGCTTTGTATTTAAGAAAAAACGAACAAACAAACAAAAAAGTAATAAAAATACATACACACTATAATGTCCTAACACGTAAATCAGAAGGAGCACGTGTCTTTCCCAAGTTTTTCCAGTTAATGTACACATTATTATTAACAAATATGTTAGATTTACTTAGCATTTTTTCCCTGCCCTTCTCACTTTTCAGTAAAGTTAGGCAGTCATGTTCGATATTATGCCATTAAATTGGGAAACTTCATTCTTGTCAATTCTTGTACATTTATTACCAAACAGTGAATCTCGAGTTGCTAACTCTTGCGGTCAACAAATCAAAGTTACTAGCCTTAGGGTAACTCAATATGCTAACCTAACTAACCTTGCTGAACATAGAGGTCAGGAGCTAAAATGTGAGTGTAGGGGCCAAAGTAGACAGTGAATCACACTTGTCAGGAGTACGCCTACCTTCGGCAGACAGGAATTAGGAGTAAGAGTGCATGCTTGCATGGAAAATGAATAGATTTGGTGTGAAAATCTAGGCCTATTCTCAGTTCAGTTTGCTCTAAGATATGACTGAAATCAGAAGAAATCATGAGCGAAATAAATATGAAAATAAGCAGTATAATGACAAACTTATATTACCTATTTTTATCTTAATCTACTTACATTATATTTTTGGCTCTATTTCAGTTACCTACTTAATTTTAGAATTTTTATTCGTTTATAATAAATCACTAATTTATACCAAAAACTAAATTCAGTCTTGGGAAATCGTAAACCTATCGAAATTTATGAGGGACCTGAGTAAGTTCTGGCAATTCCTTGTGTACTGGAGATGAATAACTTGTTCCCCTTTTCTGACGCCTACGCAGAAGGTACAGCCCCCGAATGGCTCAGCGAGAAACCTGGTGGTTTATAACGCTAATAATCATTTCGATGTCCGTGGTGGGCACAATACAGATAACCCACTGTGTAGCTTTGGCTTAACAACAAACAAACAGTAAAAAGACAGTAAATCAGTTATCTGACGAAAAGATGGCTTTGTAAAATCGTCGTTCGGTGTGTTCTGTTTGCATCAAATTTACAAATGGCAGAAGGAATTTCACAGTTCATAATATGAAGAAAAAGGGGTTGACATTTGGGACCGAAAACTGAGCAATAACAACAAATTTATCTCTGTTGGAAAGTTATCTCGTTGGCGTTCGAAACTGTTCTTACTAGAACAGCAGAGTAAATGAAGTTGGCTAAATTTGCCTTTAATACTCGGGAAGGGTCAGGGTTAAGGGAAAGGCTGGTGAAGCGGCAGCTCCTGGTCCCCCCACCCCCCAAAAAAAACCTTCGTCCCCTTCTGCTCCCATGTCATTCAAAAATAGTAGTTTAGACATTGCCCGGCATGGCCAGGTGGTTAAGGTGCT
>NW_013665774.1:475098-482701 GCF_000517525.1 Limulus polyphemus | reverse complement strand
GGGCGTTATAATGTGACGGTCAATCCCACTATTCGTTGGTAAAAGAGTAGCCCAAGAGTTGAGGGTGGGTGGTGATGACTAGCTGCCTTCCCTCTAGTCTTACACTGCTAAATTAGGGACGGCTAGCGCAGATAGCCCTCGTGTAGCTTTGCGCGAAATTCAAAAACAAACAAGTTTAGACAGTGCAATTTTTAATGCAGTTAAATATCCATAGGTTTAGAAATTATCTGAAAAACTAATTTATTCTTAAAAACCCTTGTTTCCCTAATATTAGCACTTGGATAAAACTTATCTTTTGTATAGAGTATAATATAATGCCTAGTTTGCTGCAGTCATACGAAGCCTGTCAAAAACTTGCATGCACATAGCTTTTTTCTCCTAGCTTATCTCCAAAAGTTTCAAGAGCCACAGGCCTCTTGTTTACTTAGCCCAGCCCTCGATGTGTAATACTAGATATTAATAAACAGACGCACCCTCGTCTCTCTATTTATATATTCTATCCAAGTCAAAAATGACTGGAAAGCTTAAATAATTTTTAGGCGTCTACTTATGGTTTTGTCGTGTACTTAAACAGTTGTTTCATCTTCCCGATTCACTCAGTTTTTAAGTACTATTCTAGCCTCACTAAACAGGGACAAGCATCTTACGCTTCAAGAGAAAATTAATGTTTTTAAACAGAAACTTTTAACATTCCTAACAAAGAGCGTTCCTTTATCAAGCATAAAAAACGGCATTTCTTAACTTTCAGGTCACGTCGAAGCTCTCGTGTGCAGCGAGAAGTGGTGTTAATGTTTAATACTGTGCCAATGGCAACATTATCCATTGTAATATTCCATCAAATACTAACGAAAGATGGCCAAAATCTCATATAGTTATATAAGCTACATTTCTAACCAATCAGCTTGAGGCCTGAGTGTCTCCTAGCGGAAAAGGATGAACGAACCAGAGAATGTTTTTATTAGAAATACAGTTTTTTTGTTGTTTTTTTGTGCCTTAAAGACGTTCACTTCGTACTCCTTTACTCCTTGTGTTTCTTTTTTCAATGACAAAAAAACACATCAATGTTAAACTTATCATCCTTTTGGAATACTTAAGAACATAACATTTGGTGGAAAATCACATGTTTATTTAGCTATTACCGTAGTAAAATATATAGAACTTATAAAATATTCTAATTAACTCTATGAAAACTCATCCTCAGTACCATCAGTACATTTGGTACATTATGATCAGTAGTGTTTGAGTTATTCTATAATTGGGTCCAGCGAATTATAGGCATTACAGTACTCAAACATATAGTTATAGCGTGCATCTTTGGTTCAATCTTAATTTAAACATGTTTACGTCATATTAGCAAACTAAAGCTAATGTTTTAATGAGCATTCTCAACCTCTAAAATATGATACATACACGTTTAAAAATGTTGAGGAAAATTTGTCGATTTTTTTGTATTCTCTATTCATGCTTGAAGTCAAATCACTTACTTCTTGAGGTGGGACGTCAAAGGTTAAAGTTCGAAGGTCAACAGTTGTGCAATTTTCGATACACGGTAAGATGAAAAATATTCCTAGAAAATGTAAAAGCAGACTTTTATATTTGTTTCATTCATTTAACTGTGCAAATTTTGTTTAGAACATAATTCTTCTTAATTTTTATCAAAAAACATCAACATTCGATTCACTATCATTAAAATGTTTTTAAACGGTTTAAGAATAGGAGTTGTCTAGTGGTCATAGGCAGTCTTACCTATTTGGCAAACTGGGCAATTACCCGGAGCCCCACACATGGAAGGGCCTCCGATGCTATGCCTTTTAATCTACTTCTGTGAACGTAGTACATGTTTTCACTATGATTTATTCCAATAATTATATACGATTAATGTATCAATTGATTTGTTTTTCGTTTCAGATCATATGTTCTAGATTTAAAGTTTGATTACTGAGTTTTCTTATCAATATGGGGCCCCCATTTACTAAATTCTGCCCGGGGCTCCAGTATGACTAAGACCGCCCCTGCTGGTGGTTTTCGATACAAATAATGAAAACCTTTGTATTAGAAACATTTTGAAAAATAACTTAGTTATAAATTTTTATTTGTGAATATCCTAATAAATCTTTGCAGAATAGCTTAGACGTATAATATTTTTGTTAAATCCGTTATTACTTAATCATAATAAATTAAGTCTAATATTTTAAACTGAAAAGTAAGGTCTACTGAAAACTACTTCAGTAAAAGAGGTGCTACAACTGTGACTTTTACGTTGAAATTTACCGAATAAAATTTGAAAAAAATAATAATTAGAAATTATAATCTGTTTATATAAAACAGGTTCAAGAAATATGGACACTAGAGCCTAGAGAAAAGAACTGGTACCTGGCCCTTTTGATCCTCCGTGAACTAACCGACCTAGTCGAAAAATAACTGTTCTTTCGTACTCCTGAACCACCTGAAAAAGAACCAGAAAAATTACTGTGAATGACGTGTTTACTTTATCTATGTATGCTTTCACAAACAGTTCAAACCATCTAATATAGTTTTGAGTGCACTTAACCTTAAAAAAATTTATACAAACATATATTCTCCAAACTGCCAAAAACTTATTGTGAAAAGATTAGCAAGTTGTATATAATGTAAATTTTAACTTAGGATAAAACACTGGACTTGCATTAAGAAGTTGTAGATAATTTAAGCTCTAACTTAGGATAAAACACTGGACTTGCATTAAAAAGTTGTATATAATTTAAGCTTTAACTTAGGCTAAAACACGGGACTTGCATTAAAAAGTTGTAGATAATTTAAGCTCTAACTTAGGATAAAACACTGAACTTGCATTAAAAAAGTTGTAAATAATTTAAAATATAATTTAGGATAAAACACTGGACTTGCATTAAAAGTTGTATATAATTTAAGCTTTAACTTAGGATAAAACACTGGACTTGCATTAAAAAGTTGTAAATAATTTAAGCTTTAACTTAGGATGAAACACTGGACTTACATTAAAAAGTTGTAAATAATTTAAACTTTAACTTAAGATAAAACACTAGACTTGCATTAATAAGTTGTAGATAATTTGAACTTTAACTTAGGATAAAACACTGGACTTGCATTCACAAATGAAAGCATTAAAATAACTTTTCAATCTTCTAACACAGCTCACCATCTTGTTAGAGTACCTTCCTGTTCATTTATTAATACTTGTATTGTAACAAATATAAGCTCCATTCACTACGTGAAACAGCAAAAAGCGAATATGTGTTCTTTGTACTACTTAACATATTTCTTAAAACGATTAATGATAACTATATCACACACAGTTTTTGTTTTAAAGAAACTTATATAACTAAATGTAATGGTACTTACGAAAAATAAATGGTTATTTTTAGGGCTAACTTAAAATCGAAAGTTTATTGTGATAACAGTAAGTTAGGTATTTTTTTTGCAATATCAGAATTCTAGAACTCAGTAGAGTCTACCCATTATAGACGTTGGTGTAATTCGTGTTCAAAGGTTTGTAAATATTTAATCCAAACCATTAAATGGAACACTTATAGAAGCATGAAAATATTTCTTAAATATTGTGGACAAAAAATTTGATCGTAGCAACTTAACACGAAATGAACCCCTCCTTAGAACAATTAACAAACACCGTAAAGAAACATTAGGTTGAATTGCAGTGATTATATCCGTACGGGACATTATAATTGCGCGTGATTATATCTGTACAGGATATTACAATGAACCCCTCCTTAGAACAATTAACAAACACAGTAAAGAAGCAGTAGGTTGAATTGCACGTGATTATATCCGTACGGGACATCATAATTGAGCGTGATTATATCTATACAGGATATTACAATGATCTCCTCCTTAGAACAATTAACAAACACAGTAAAGAAGCAGTAGGTTGAATTGCACGTGATTATATCCGTACGGAACATTATAATTGCGCGTGATTAGATCTGTAGGGGATATTACAATTGTACGTGATTATATCTGTACGTGACATTATTGAACACCACTATAAAATAAAATTCTGTGCTCTGTGGTTAATTGAAGAAACCCGCTAGGCATAATTTTTTTGTGGGGGGAGGAGGAGGTCAGGAGTATATTATGTTTTTTATATACAAGAAAAGTCGGGCGATAAGTATCATTAAATGTTTTCTACAAGAAAACTGTGTCGACACGTCACTGAGCTAACAACTTTTAAAAGGTTTGATATATATTCTTATGCATAAGTCATCTCACTTCTGATGAATTCTTTCTGACGACTAATCTATATACTGCACGGTAAATGATTGAGTTCCAACTCTGTTTAGATTCAGAGTAAAAAACCTATTACTTAAACTCAAGGACTTATAAGAGTGTAAGAAAATAATCAAGGGAAGAAAAACTGGAAAATGGTTGTATGACGATCAACATCATCCGTATGACTTTAAAAACGGGAAAATGGCTGTATGACGATCAACATCATCCGTATGATTTTAGAAACTGGAAAATGGCTGTATGACGATCAATGTCATCCGTATGACACTTTATTGGGCTGTGGCCAATAAATTCCTTCGTCATACGACACTCATATAATTTACAACCTTTTATTTTTTCCTGATGAACTTGAAAATTATCCTCTGATATATTTTGTTCTTATTAAAATGTATAGGACCTTCAACAAAGAAGTTTCAAATGTTAGTATGAAACCATCTAGATCTGGAGTTCACAAACTTTTGAAGTTGGCATACCCTTCTCCAAATTTAGAACAAATTCGTGTATCCCCATGATTCTGATTTTGAAAATAAATATTTATTTTTTATTTTTTCTCAATAATTATTAATTTTCTTGAACGTCGATCAAGAAGTTGTATTTCTCTTTCCCTCCTTTTGTTTTAGTTTCGTTTTGTTTTATTTTTCTCTTTTCGTTTCGTGTATCCCCACGGGTACGCGTACAACAATATAAGAAACACTGATCTAGATCTGTGGGGTTACGAGTCAATTTTACTTCACCAAAACCCCATAGATATTATACACACTTCATCATTACATGAGGCCTAACCGTATTCCTTTGGTTTGTTGACCCAAGCTATGCTGATGAGCCTTGAATAGACGAAACTGCAATCCACAGCAGAGGATATGGCCAATCAAAGAACGCATTAGGCCACCACGACATAGATTCTCTTTTAAATTTCACCTCTGGTAAAAAAGAAAATACATCTTTAACACATATATACTGATCCATATCATTATATTACTTGTCTTCCGGTGGAATAGAGACAAGTCTACGGACTTACAACGCTAAAATGCGGTGGACTCGGCAGATAGCCCACTGTGGCTTTGCTCTAAAAAACGAAATTAAACTACTGTTGTTCAAAAATCCTATATTCAACGACATCGAAATGAATAAAATGGTATAACCCATCTCTTCCCCGGTAATGAGTTAACTATTACTATGGTAATATGTTCCTAGGAAACATGGTTCATATGGTGGTTAGATATTTTGTGCGCGAACAAGAAATTTTTCTCTTTGTTCTCTGGAACAAAAGTTTAGGTTACTTATTAAATAAGCAAAACATGGGATCTCCATTGATTATGCGAATAAACTAAAAAGTATACTTATGAAATCTCCAATCTCTCTCTCTCTTTTAATATGAAATATTCTAGTAGCGCTATCTTCGTAATTAATAGGTATACGATACTTCTTGTTATTGTATGCAAAACGTTCAAGTATTGATCTTACCAGTGTTCCTACTGCTCATCAAATTCTGAAAGTCACAATTTCGTCACTGTATAAATTTGGTAAAGACAGAAACAGACCCTAAAAGAAGGTTTTCTTGAAATTTCAAGAGTTTTTACGATAGAAGCATATTGGGGAACCGAGTAGTTTTACCGTAAGATAAAATTGGCACTTAAGTTAAAACAAACAAAAAGCATTATTTATATTCGAGTTTCTTTGTCAGTTTTGATCTCTTAATAAAATAGAAAAAAAAAATGAAACCGTAACCTTAAAAATGTTTTTTCATATACCTCATTTTATGTACATGACTTTCAAGAAGAAAGCTAGTGGAACTTACCCTAATGCAGAAAAAGAGCGAAAGTGGAAAGGTCGCAATGACCAAAGCAACACAGAGAAATGTTAATAGAGTTTCACAAAGTCCTCGTTCGGAGGTAACTTCAGCTGGAAAAAAAATGAAGCAAAGTATTTTAGCAGTTAAAAAACATAATGAATAATTTTGCAGAATAGTAAAATTATTCAACCTGTTTTCATTTGACCGGACAGTTCAATAGTCACTGTAAATAGGAGTGCAACATTCAAAGGTTTGAACTAGTTACTGACACACGTGAGTGACTTATTGATTTATTTTATTAATTTCCAAACTCAGATAAACGAATAATTAAAGCCATCAAAAGTCAAGTTTCTGTTTACTGTTGATAACTTTATTTATTTTCCATTATTTCAATCTAGGTAGAGGAAATGCATAGCATAATTATTCATTGTGTGAATTGTCGGCTAAAAATGTGGAGTCCAAAAAAGGTTTCCCAATAAATATTGTTTTTAATTACTCAAATGCTCAAATTGTTGACTTGTCTAATACTGTAAATAATTAACAACAGTAGTATCTTTAGTGGTAATAAGAAGTTTGTTGCTTTACATGTATTTTTCCATCTGAAGGCTCAACGGTAAACTTTAGGGTTTATAACGCTAAAATTTTGGGTTCAGTCCTCGCGGTGGACACAACGTAGGTAACCCACTGTGTAATTTTGTACTTACACAGACAAACAAGCACATAATTTTGATACTGATTATGTATATTTGAATAATGAAGTAATAGATTTAGTGATTGTGTAGAAGTATGAGAAAATTAGCATTTCAAAGTCATATAGATGTACTGATACGGGACATTTTAGTCATAGCTAAAACGGTATCAGCCCGATAGCATATGAGTTTCAGGTGAATCAAAATGGCTGATAAAACGCCACTTTTGAAGCAGCTTATATCAAGATACTTGGTGGGGCGTGCCAGCGACTAGTATATCAACAATTCCTAAGTTTGTTTTTCCTAAAAATATAGGGTAACAATTGTTTTATCAAGTGTATTTTAAAATGTGTGCTGTTGTAGAGGTTCTGTTCATTTAAAGGTTTTAAACTGCGACATCCCATTGTTATCAAAATTACTTTTTTGTGTCGCCATCTTCTCTGGTGTCCATAAAAAACAAAACAACAACACGTGCTCTTACGCTGTCAATCAATCAAATGTTTAAAAAAGAAGTTAAACCAACCATTCACTCCTAACGTATAAAGAACTTCAAGATATAGAAAATAAATCTAATATTTTCACCGGATCTTCCAACATTCGGTTAAAATGAATGTTTCTCCCAGCATTTTTTTTTAATCTTCTGAATTTTTGAAAAAAAATAAATTATGACGTCTCGTTGTATAAAAGTGTCCACGAATAATGTTGCGTTTACACAATTTTATTGGTATCTATAATGACATACATTCTATAAGCTTCGTATAACCGCTATTCTGTTATAGATTATACTGTATAGACCAATTAATCATTTTTCAATCTGTAGCCCTTTAACAGCTGTAATATACTGTTACGTCTCCGTTTG
>NW_013665774.1:472181-474662 GCF_000517525.1 Limulus polyphemus | reverse complement strand
GAACTAGAGCATTCGCCAAAGTACATGATAGTTCTAGAAACGTTGCCTCACTGTAGTCATGTGACTCGCTGACGCAACAATACGTTTATCTGTTTTTGAGTTAAGATAGTTTCTATTATTCGTCAAAAATCATAATGGTAAGTCTACTTGACTTTTAACTATAACAAAAACTTGATATTTCTTGAAGTTCAAATTCTATGGTTAGTGTAACCCATGTTCACCGATAGGCTTAACTTCACAATTAAACACCATATAACAGAAATCCCATTTATCATACTTGCTAGCGCTTTCGTAATTACAGCCCTTAATCGTATCTACACTTCTTCGTCCAAACAAAAACTATATATTTACAGCACTACACTAACTAATCGGTAGCAAACAAACTGATTATTAATTATCTGACTAGCAGTAACTTTCTGTGACATACTCAAACTATCTCCTAAAGTTGGGAGAAAGTTCCAGACATTTAGGCCATGCTCATCGCGTTAAGTTAAACTTTCTTCTGGCAAAATAACAATACAAGTTTCGAGAAATGTTTACCAGTGTCTATTTATGGAAGTAGAGCTTTAAAACAGTTTTCTGGCATGTTTCCTTTTTGACTGTTTTTTTTAAACTCAAATATCTTTTTTTTATTAAAAAACACGCAAATACACTGAATCAATCAATATTAACTTGATATAATTTGGTCTAAGGACTTTAACATCAAGAGATCTGAACAGAACTTTTAGAGTTTAATTAAATTCAAAATATAAAACAAATATCCATTAACAAATTTTGGAATTAAGTGACTTTCTGAGATGTGACGTCGAAACATGTAGAGTCGTCAAATTTTTGAAGGCCATAGATAGGCTTAAATAAAATGTTTTTAATTGTGTACTAGTTTAACGTTGAATATTATTTATGATTATAAAAAAAGAGTTGTAGACTTTTGGTTTTAATGGACTACTCCTGTCTGTTTCTAGAATGGGACGCCCTTTCGGCTTTCCTCAGGCCGAAACTCGTCCCACCCTAGAAACAGACAGGATCAGTCCACTAAAGCTCAAACTCTGTTATGTCTACACTACCTAAAATTAGAGATGTGACGTACGTGAATGATTCGTACTTTTTGAAGAGGTTTAAGTGGTTTATTGTATAACGGAGAATTTTGGAAAGTTAAACACCGTGCTTCAGTACTTATTATCGATGTTTACGACTCAGCTGAATTTGGAGTTGTGAGAAACACCATACAAAACTACTACTACGACTCAGCTCAGCTTCAAATGTTCGGTTATAATAATAATTTTTTACGATATAATTCTACACGATGTATTTTATTTTTTCGGTAGTGAGTTTTATGTCAAAGATTTTTCTCGGCAAGCATAAAAAATGTTTACCCATTTGTTCCTTTAAAAAAACAAGCTCAATGCTGCGCAACTGATTATCTGCATTGTATCCACCACAGATATCGAGCTCCAAATTGAGCATTGTAAGCTTTCGGATTTTCGATAAGCATATGGCATTTGAAAAATTACATTTAATTATTATGTATTCGGGATCATAATTCTTAATCTAGAAAATAAAGTATTTTTTCTTCAAATCGTTTAAACGATCGATAAGTGTTTAACAATTATTCATCTTATTCTTATATCGACAAATGGGATCTTCATGTTTTTAAGATTTACAAAAGAAGAATATTTAAGGTTTGAATTTTGAAAGATTCAAAATGTCAAATATTTGAAAAGTCAACTATACGCAAAGTGCATTTCTTTCTACAGTAAACAGCCTATTAGTTCAGAAAATAATCCAATTTGTTCTAGGACAATTCTATCAACAGAACATATTTCAAGAAATTTGAACGCAGTTAGCGTGTAAGTGAATGTTTAAAAATCAGGACTTTCTGGGTCTATCAACCAACCCAAGAAACTATTTTAAAACTAGCGTTTTTCTTCTATATTATACAACTCAATCGATTCGTCATCGAGTGTGTATACCCTGGATGTTAAAATCACATGAAACTAAACAAAACCTAACAAAAATCACTAAGTGTTTGTACAGTTGTAAGTTATATTTTTAATATTTCAGTTTAGACGTTTGATAGAGGGAGCTAATGTTGATGATGATGTAATCATCTAGAAAGTTTCGTACAGTATCTAGAAATTAGAGTATACTAGACAACCCATGACCCGTTGGGTCACCCACTATTCAGAGGTTATGAAGAATTCAAACTAATTTAAATCTTGCACCGAAATGAAGGTTTATTTTGAGATAACGTAATTCAATATTTCAATCCATTCATGATATTCATAATTCAAGAAAATATATTTGATTGTTGATCGGGAGTAAAAGTAAAGAACATTTCATTTTTCAAAAAAGTGAAGTCAGAGTTTTCAGGTATTGTGATGAATTAGTTCATTATGTTGTGGTCTTTCCTCTTAAACCTTCTACGAATAAGAAACAGTAACACTTTATTTTTCTTCGAATTACCTACCATAACCAAGGAAC
>NW_013665774.1:454854-472052 GCF_000517525.1 Limulus polyphemus | reverse complement strand
ATCTTACGCCTTTTAATGAAGATGGGAACATTGACAGGGAAATATTATAATAACCAATGCTCAGCGAGAGGTTTCGTTTATAAAATTTGTTGTTGTTCTCGACTTGATTTTTATTTTATTACCTCATTTCCATAGTTACTATTTGCAAATAGTCAATAGTAGGTCCATTTTGTTGTTGTTCATTCTACATGCAGTTATAACACATTTTCATTTCATCATTTAACTTCTGTTGTGCATATATTGTTGTATAGAAGATATTTTAAAGTGATTCATCAGGTGGAAAACGAATAGACAGATAGATAAACCGATATGTGGCATCATCTAGTGTACGTTGTTATGTTTGTTTGTTATGAATTTCGCGCAAAGCTACACGAGGGTTATCTGCGTTAGCCGTCCCTAATTTAGCAGTGTAAGACTAGAGGGAAGGCAGCTAGTCATCACCACCCACCGCCAACTCTTGGGCTACTCTTTTACCAACGAATAGTGGGATTTACCGTCACATTATAACGCCTCCCACGGCTGAAAGGGCGAGCATGTTTGGTGTGACGAGGATTCGAACCGCGACCCGCAGATTACGAGTCGAGCGCCCTAACCACCTGGCCATGCCGGGCCTCTAGTGTACCTAAATTCATCTAGAAATTTTCATAAAAAATTACCCGAAAAACGGGGCTAACTCGGTAACCCGTGGCCTGATTTTAACGAAACTTGTTTTATTCTGTTTCTATTCTCATGTCATTACAAATATAGCGGTACTGTGCGCCGTTTTTGCTGTATTTAATTACAGACAAGCAAACACACAAACAATCTCAGAATTTTAGTATATAGATTATAAATACGAGAATCAGTGAATTATTCAATGAGTAATGAAAGAGCAATTAATGGGTTGACTGAGAAGTTATGGAGTAATCAGTGAATGATTCATTTCAGTGTTAGAAATGAGAGTTATCGCGTCTGTTCAGTTAATCGATCGGTTAGTATGAAAATTATGTAAGTAAGCTATTTCTAAGTTAGGCAAGGTACCATCAGTTTCAGAATTTCTGATACAACGTGTTTTTTTTATGAATCTGAATATAGTCTGCATAGAAGAAATAAACCAATTCTTTATTATTACGTAGATTGGATTTTCCATTAGTTTTACCAAATAATCCAAAAGAACCTACCCAACGATAGAATACGTTACAACAATAGTCTTGCGCTATAACGTATATCGACCTTCACGTACAAGATTTTGTGTTTGTTTGTCTGTAGTTAAGCACGATGGGTTATCTGTGCTCTGCCTACCACAGGTATTGAAACCTGGTTCCTAGCATTGTAAGTCCGCAGACATACCGCTGTGCCACTGGAGAACCAGGATTTTGTGTATAATTTAAAAAATAATGATTTATAAATACGGTCTTGTTACCTTGAAGCTGGTGAGATATGAATATTTCACTAATAAACGCTATAGATCACTAAAACTCAGAAATGTAACCTTTTTAAAACACTCTTCTTCATTGGTACATTTGAGTTTTTCGAAAGAAGCATGCATTTTAATAGCATTTCAACTAAACTTTATTTATTATTATTATCTTCCGCAGACTGGGACTTATGTTGAATACCAGAGCTTGAAAAACAGAGTTTAGCCAATCACAGGATAATAAATTACGTCTCCAGTTTTATTTTTATGTTTCATCTCACTTTCTGTTCCGAAACATAATTATCTTGGTTTTTCATTGGTTAGGTAATAAAATAAGTAAAAAGATGTGAACATAAAAAAGGTTTCAGGGAACGACTGCAATAGAAATGATAAGATTTTGATTATAGATCACCAGACTATGACTAAAGGAAGTGACGTCATAAGCATCACTAATGACACGTTTACTCCTTAACGACTTGACATCTTTCTATTAATTCTTATCTCATTAGTAGTAATCTTGTCGCTGAGTCCATCTCATTCAGCTCTGATTTTGATCTGTTATAATCAAAAATGTTTCTTTTTTATTATTTAATTCCTGATGAAATAATCATGTGTGCTAGCTATTTTATGAACATGATGAATAAACATTTTAACTTGGTTAAAACAAGTTCGAAATTTAAACGTTAAAATAAAAATTGAAACTATAAATGTTTTCTTATGATAACTTTACATTCAAAACAACTTTTGTCATTGTGCACCAACGTATCAAAGAAAGCGAGCTGAGATTTCACGGTGGTCAACGGTGAGTTTACAGACTTACAACGCTAAAACCCTGGCTTCGACTCCTCGCGGCAGACAGATCATTTATTTGAATATATGAACATAACTTTACCCATAGAATTCTTCAAAAGTTTATGTCTGTACTTTGTTACAAGTAAAAGACAAGCAAGGCATTGTAAGTCTTGAACTCTGTTAATTCTGCCCTTGGGGAAACCATGCATCTTAACTTTATTTTTGGCTCCTCTTCTCTGATCAAATATTGGAATTTTGACGTCACTCTCGTAGCGGATCCACATCTTCATAGTGAGAACACAAGTCAAGAACTTTCAGACTCACTACCCAGGCACGCTAACCACTGGGTCACGCTCGGGCCCTAACAATTGAGAAAATGTTTCTATTTTTTCCTGCTTATTGGGCAGATGATTTATCCAAACGAATGTAATGAATGCCAAAAAATATCTGTTTTCACTTAATTAGCTGGGGAAGATGTAATTTTAGCAGATTCTTGATTCATACCAATTGGTATGGCTATACCCGTAGACTGAATCAATGGTATGAAGATGCTACTAGCTTAAAATTATCTAGATTAACATTTTATTTTCTGTTGGCTAAACACTGAATTTAAAAAATTCCTCTGCTTCCACTATTTTGAAATGTTAATCGCGTGCTCTAGGCCAGTTTCTTTTTTTTTCCTATATAAAAATGATCATTTTTCATTTATTACTAATTAGGATAATAACAAATTCATTCTGCTATATGTGTTTGCTTGGTTACAAACATGTATACCTAACCAATTTTAAGTTGTAGGACTATTTTATTTTAATAAATTAAATCTTTACAGAAACAGTAGAGGGATAAAATTCAAATTTACTGTTACGTACGTGCTTCCTATTTTTCCGTAATAATATGTCATCTAATTTTACTTTTTTTAGTTCAAATTGCTAGCGTAATTTTAAATATTTATAGACAATTGTGCACAATAATAAAAAGCGAAGAAATTTCAGCAAAAAAATATTTATTACATACTATTGGGTAGGGACTGGTTTAGTAGCTAATGGACTGTAATGACGTGGTGAGACTCCAAAATGTTTTAAATACATTGTACTCAAATTTCTGTATAAATGAAAATGGCAAAGGACATAAATAAATAATCGAATATTCACTTGTTGTGTATACGGTGAATAATACAGCAGATAGTACAATGACGTATTTTCTATTAATAAGTGTATTATTTAAAAAATATCATAAGGCTCAGTTTTCACAGAATACAGCAGTAGTGTTGCTTAATGATGGAACTCAAATCGTTAAATTTTGTTATGCAAGTATCTGGAAGAAAACCTGTGTTGTATTTGAAACTGGTTGATTATGTTTTTAATTATCATATCCAAGAAGTATACGAAGAGATTACAACATTTGGTGGAAGAAAAAAAATCTGTGTATCTTGTATAACGTACTAACAAAAGTTAACATATACATAACGAGTGCATAAACGGTCACGAAACATTTTAGAAAACTAATTTAATTATACTGTAACAGGAAAATCCCCTTATAGCTATTGTGTATGTGTGTGCCTTACAGAGAAAACTACGCTAATAAATGGAATTATAATCAATAAAACACGCTAACGAAAAATCTTTTAATGTCTCATGAGTTACAAAAGTATCTGTTTTTTAGAATTTCTGGACGAAAGAACGCTTTTTTGAAAACGAAAAACATTTGTGCAATTTCCTTACGTATTAAGTTCGAACCAGAAAATGAGAGCTCAACAGTAGAACGAAGTATCAGAGGCGCTAAACGTTGGTTAGAAAATTACGTCCGAGTACAGTTTTTCATTTATTTTCGGTATTATAAACGTAGGTTGGAAGTCATATGAGTTAAAAGATTAGGTCATGCAGGATCCAGGTGCAGTCGTCTCTAATTTTAAACAATGATTAAAGTGCTGGGAGGGCAAATCAGCAGCACTTGCCAAACACGGGAACTGACTGTTACTCTTATAACACACCCCTGTTTGTTTGTTGTTAAGCACAAGTCTACACAACAGGCTATCTGTACTATGCCCACCACTGGTATCGAAACCCGATTTTTAGCGTTATAATCCACAGATTTGCACCTGGGGGGGGGGAAGTAGTTTTAGGATGAACTTCATGATAAAACATTAGTAAAACTAACAAAAGTGGACCAGACATTCCTCGCACAATTATTAATTGTTGACAATTCTAATGTATAATGGTTCTATTAATTTCAATAAATTGGAAGTAGGCACTTTAATAAAATGATAACACTTCAAATCGTAGTGTCAAATTAACACCAATTCATACAGAAAACGCCGTTATGCCTTATTTATACTTCTAGATCAAAATCGCTATTTCATTATATATATATATATATATATATATTACTTTTTTCACAAAACTTTAAGAGATAAAATGCGACTATAAATAAGATAGGTTTTCTAAGATGTGAAACTAGTGTACTCAAATAAAATTGTGTTGTTACGACAGTGGAAGTCACGTGACTCTAGAAGCATGCGCGCTGGAGTTTCTAGAAGGATCATGACTGTTCCTGGCAACTCTAGTCTTTTCTAGGCGCTCTCTATTTTAGTATATAAGCCCGGAAAATAAAGCGGAGATATAATTGTACATACACAGATATAGAGATAGATAATTGAGTTAAGCGAGCTGTAGGCATCGTAAGTAAAGTGCGTGGATCGTTGTGAATTATAGCGCGTGTTTATAAAAGTAGTTAACTTTGAAGTGACTGTGGAAATTAAGTGTATTACAAAGTTTGTAACGAGAAAGAATAAACTAGTTTTAATTAAGAAAGAGCTCGTATTGCCGAAGTTTCTCGGAAAGAAATTTTACGGGAAATTATCAAACAAGCAGATACGTAACAGTGTTAAAATAGTACATGTCATTTGTAAGCTATACTAAATAATAAACTTGTAAATACTTAATATCGTTAGAACTGACAACTATATATATATATATTGGCTACAAAAGTTTTTTGTCCTAGCCCTTAATGGTGAACTTATGGCAAAGAAAGGTTCGTCATTACCACTCCCGACAATACCAAGTAACTTTCATACCAGACGTTTACGGAAACCAGGCGTGACATAATTCATTTGTCGTTCCGGTCTGTTTCCATAAAGCCACCATAGTAAACCAAGAAGAGAGATATTCCATTTGTATCAATAACAATAAGCCTAGAAACATATCGTTCTTTGTGTGAGACATCATTTGAGTGACTCAAAAACCTCTATAAGGTTATCTTGTAAATATAAATACTTTAAATTTCGTACATATTACTTATTGTAGTTTGTTAAATTTTATTAAGCTTAGAGAGTAGTGTACATATATGCATGGCCGTCAAGACCTGTCAAGGTCCTCGGGGAAGAACAGCTGTGTTCCCCCTTCTCCCCTGATTAGTTTTTAGGATGATTCCGCGTAAATGTATAAGTGACTGAAAACGTGGTTAATGTTTCCCGTACTGATTTGATGCATTCCGTTCACATTTTTTGCCACTCTCGTGAGTGCCCTGGTGGAAGTGGACTCCGGACAAGTATCCTCGTCCTCTCCGTCTATTCAGTGGGCCTAACTATACGTAATTATTTGTTGAATCTGTTGGACACTTAACAAGACATATTTCACTGTAAGCGTTATTTCCCGAAGGGTGTATTCTCTTACTAATTATATCTTGGTCTTTGGCAGTAATCAGTTTCGCGCGGTTTCTGTTTAGAATATTATGCCGACCATGACAACACCTTATAATCAGATTAACTAATGATTTAGAGTAATAGAATTAATTTAATATCTCTTTCCGTTTGAAGTTATTCTCCTTTGTACATTTATGTTTCATTTCGTTTTTAATTAACCCTCCTCTTATCAAATGTATACAATCTATGTATGCTTCTCTCGATTTTTAGTAAACCTGTGGTCCATAAAAAATAATGTAACGATTAATTTTTAATTAATTAATATAAGTCACTGGGCCAAATGTACCCATGTTAGTAAACAAACTTGAACCGGTAAGTACATAATATAGTCATGTTGTTAACTAAAGGATTACAATAATCTCAGTTTATGGAAAACAATCTACTTTATTTACCTTAACAGTGGGCTCAGCGGTAAGCTCGAGGGCTAATAATGATATAATTTGGGGGTCGATCCCTGAGGCGGGTACAACGAAGAGAACCCATTGTGTAGTTTTGGTTTAAATAAATAAACAGCACCTTAAAATGTCAAGCATACTGTTGGTATAAACGTGCTTTGTAATCACTATGAGGAAAACCTATACACTGGATGGGTGGAGTGAAGAAAAAGTGTCATTGGCCACTATTCAGTTTTTCACATTATATAGCCGCAGAATAGCAGATATAATAAATAAACTTAGTATTCAGAAAATTGTTTAAATTCGAAGTCTAACTTCGAGGGAAGTCCAGTTCAATCTACAGTTTGATCAACGTGTGTTATTGGGTTATACTAGTTTCGGAGAATGCCACTCCTCATCAATAACCCTGAACACAAGTTTACCAAAGAGAGATAAGTTGGACCTATATCACAGTGAAAAGTAAGCTACTTTTTTTATGGTAGGAGAGAAGATTCTAAATTTAAATGAAATGTCCGAATAAAACCTCATAACATATATAACTGATGAAAAACATACAAAACGACAAAAGAGATATCTTGATCAGAAGTCGTTTTAAACATGGTTATAATCAATATTTCGAGTTCCACAATATTTGTACTTATTCTCTATGGAACAATAGGTTGCTATATAACTGGTTACATGAGTATTTTGTATTTTTCAACTTGAATGGTCAGGTCAGTGACCTATTGTTCAGGCTTAGCTGACTAGCGAAAGGACGACCAATCAGTAGCACCAAGTAATAACTTTGAGAGTGCTGAGCATGTCGAGTGGCTTACCAAGAGATGGAACCGTGGACCTGTCGATACGCAGTCCAACACATCAATCACTAAGCCAAACCCGGCCAAGTTACATAAGCGGATGTTAATGAAATAATAGTTCACTATATTACATTTAATTTACATTTAATATATACTAAGCTTTATAATGCTTTTTTAAGCTACAGTGGCCTTTAGTTGATTGAAACGTGGCAGAATGTCATGATTTGGAATATATTTAGTCACCGTCTTCTTTAATGAATTAATAATCGATGAAAGAACGGAGTGGTTTAATATATCATATTCTCACCAATCCTCATAAGCTGGCAGGATACAAGTTTTATCTGGTATCCCTAGCGATAGTTTTAAGTACATTGACTTGTTTATTTTATCTTATTATATTGTTACGACAGCGGAAGTCACGTGACTCTGATAACACGTGATGGATTTCCCGAATGATCATGAATTATCGGGGAAGACCGAGTTTGTTTGAGACACCCTCTTTTTTTAGTATATAAGCCTGGCAGAGAAAGCCTGCGGGATTGAATAAAGAGAGTTCCGGGTAATTTACGATTCTGTTTCGAGCTAGTGTGTGTTTTCGAGATTGTGAATCGCTGTGATTTATAGCGTGTATTATAAGAGTAGTTAAGTTTAAAGTGACGAGAAATGTACTGACTGTGAAATTACTGTGTACTAAAAGTTTGTGTCGAGAAAGAATAAACTAGTTTAATCAAGAAAGGACTTGTATCGCTGAAGTTCCTCGGAAAGAATTTCTACCGGAAATTAACAAGCAAGGAGATACGTAAAAATATTTTCCTTTAGTCTTTCTACTCGTAGAGCTGGTTTTAGGCAACTAGTCAACAGCACTAGCCGCTCACACGATTATTCTTAACCGAATAGTAGTTTTTAGATCTGAGAAGTTCTGAGCTTGAGCACACATATCTGTTCCTAATTTATAAGTTATACTTTAACTTCTTTTAACACACGTTCGTACTAAAGACAAGTAAACGAGTCATGAAGAAAATGTATGTAAGCCTGATGACTAAATAGAAACTGTTTTATGCATACTCTTTTGTATAGGTTTTCGACTATGAGCTATTTTGTTTGATTTTAAGTGCATCATATATTTGAGAAAAGGTTTAATATTACACTCGTAATATAGTCTTCAGTCGATTTTTTATTAAATTCGTGTCTGTATATTTAAAACCTAACAAAGGCTGTAGGAAGGTAAGCGATGTTTTACGTGGTGAACTGGTCAACAATTACTAAGCTCAAGTCCAGTAATGATGACGATTCTTCATAGGGAGAATCTGTTTTAAAATACTCTGACGACTTATTAATATTCATGCAGTTCTTTTTTTTCAGCTAAATATATTATTGCACAAACGTATTTCTTTATATTATTGCATAAACCTATTTCTTACGAATAATGTCTTATTTGTGAATTATGATGCCAAATGACATTTTTTGTTTTCACAAAGTTGATTCATTATGACAAGTTTTATTCGAAACAAAACATCTTGGTGACTTCTCCCATAAACAGTAGAACTAAACATATAAACACTTTCACAGGGATAATTTTGATAGTTGGATTTAAAAGTTCACAAACCTGCGAATTTAAACTTCATGAAAACTGTTTTGCTTTTGATAACGGATTTTCCACAATTCAGCTACGCAGATTTCGAAAATAATATTCATTTTTTTCTATCACATAAGGATTTTTTTACAAATCGGGAAGAAAAACTCTCACTTAGATCAAATTATTATTTCGTTTACCACAATAAATATTATTTCCTTTACCACAATAATTATTATTTCCTTTACCACAATAATTATTATTTCCTTTACCACAATAAACATTATTTCCTTTACCACAATAAACATTTTTTTATTATTAATATGTTTGTTAACAAAAATATAAACAAACTGAAGAAAAGGGAAGAACATTGATGTCAAACAAATATACATCCTCATTCATCCTGATTTTTTCTTTTGTGTGTGAAATCTCAAAACTACGTGTTGTGGTCTTTCGTTTATGCATTGTGTTACGATGTTTTGTGGAAAATCTGTACGCGATGGAGAAAATGGATATCATTTTGGGATTCAGCGTACATGAATTACTGTAGAACATGTAAACATTTCAAGAGAATAAAACTATCGCAGGCCTGTGTTATCATTAACTTCTGATCAAAAACAGCTAAATATATAGATCACAAGATAAAATTAATCCTATAATTGATACAACTAATTAAATACATCACTCTTATTTATAATAGCTAGAATGCGATATATCCAGTCGTAATTCCAACAATATATTCATGAGGTTTGGCCAACTTAGGAGATTTACGTTAATCCTAAATCCCCATATTAAGTTAACAATGTAAAATAATCCTTACAGTAAAAGCATACAATTAAAATAATATGATAATTATGTTACACACACACACACACACACACACATATATATATATATTAAACAATTTAAATAATACTGGTAATAAACTAACATTCAAGAAAGAATTAAACATAATTTATGTTAAACGTTGTGTAAACTACAAAAATATTTCACCAGTTCTCTTTGACTACAACAAAAAAAAAATTTATAAAACAATTGTTAATGAAGTAATTGGAATTACTTATTGTATATTTCATATCTTATATAGGTAGACAAATGTAGTTATATCACCTTCCCCATATAAAACCTATTACTATGTGGATCTCTTTAGAACCATTGAAGATTCAAATAGTAGCATGGAAAGATCAGAGGATGGGAACTATAGTAATAATTTTGGTGGGGCTTAGCATAGTAATTCCTTAACATCTTGGTGTTTATGTCCAGAAAAATCATATTGGGGGCTGGAATGCTAACTTCAAGGACAGTTTTGGTGTCTCCCCCATTGACGTCTTGCATTCTATTATTTCTTTCACCTCATTATTATTTTATTTATTTTTATGAGCAACCACCTTCCCACATCTGGCTGCAGATAATGAAAGATGGTAAAGATGTGGGACGTTGTGAGCTAGAGCACTCACATCTGCTCCATTTTTTTATCATGTAAGGCCGGCGAAGATGAGGTTAAACTGGGTAGACGGTTGCCCACCCCCAACGCAATTTGGGCTTTACTTCCGCCATTATCTAAAAAAACCAGGGCACATTACATAATGACCCACATTATGGTTTGTGCCCCGGTGTTGGACGTTTGTATTGTGTCTGCCATTTTTCCCCCATAAAATCACATTTAATATATACGAGGGCTGTTACACTAACCTAGAAATTAATGTGGAAAAAATGCCTTAATTTTGTTTGATTAAGTGTAACGTATAAAACTGGTGAACTTTCTTTCAAAAAAGTTTTTCTTCCATCTTTCAGTGTTTATTTGTTTGTTTCTAGTTAAGTATAAGCATATACAAGGGGCTATCTTATTGTGCTGTCCCCACCACGGGTATCGAAACTCGCTTTTCAACGTTATAAGCCGTCAGATTTACCGCTGTGCCACTGGGGGCGTCTTTCAATGACATTATTAAAAACGTGAGCTACTGATTCTAATTTTGATTCTAATTCTTTCTGTAAAATAACAATACCGGGGCAATTTTTCTTAACTATGGTAGGATGGGGGAGTGAAATAAGACACACGATGGGGGTAAATGTAAATCAAATATAAAATTTTATTGACGGCATTAACTTAAGGGTAACGAGATATTTTAGTGAGATATAAAGAGCATTTTATTTTCCAATTTCTGATATATGTTTTGTGATACCCCCCGCCAGCGTTGGACCTGTACATCGATACCTATAAGGGTAAAGTTCTCAAGAACTAAGCTAGAAAATAGTAAAGTAATATTAAATTCTTGTTTATCAACATTTTATTTGGTATCTCACGTTTGGACTTACAAACCATCTTCTTTAACATACCTACCTTTGAAAAGCTACAACACCTAGTCTTGTTTATTTGTCTTGAAGTTAAGCACAAAGCTACACAATGGGCTATCTGTGCTCTGCCCATCACGAGTATCGAAACCCGGTTTCTAGCGTTGTAAGTCCGCGGACATACCGCTGTGCCATTAGGGGGCTACAACACATAGTCATTGATACCACGTATGTGTCACAGATTTAACCCTTCTTTTACCGAAACTGAACGTGTCTTTTTTCAGTTACTTGTTTACACAGTAATCTGTCCCATATGTATAAATCATTAACTTCGTATTGTTTTTGTTTACCTAACTTTCTGTCCTTTAGTTATAAAATATATCCATTAATAATGGCGCAAAAATACAAAACTCTATAACTCGAGCGCTTTCGAAAGGTGAATCTATCTTCATCAGAGTCAAACCAATTATATTCCAAAATATGAAAAACGTGAGCGAGGTTTTCTTGAATGTATTTATATCAATATATAAACATTAGGTTCGAAATATCGTTTGCTGTTATTTATATTTTGGATTTTAGTTAGTTGGTGGCACTTTCAAAGCTTTGTGGTGAACTTAATGACAATTACTAAACTCAAGATGACTTTTCATAGAGATCCTTGTTTAGAAATACTTTACAATTTTTATCGTGTTTTGGAAACTGTAGTTTGATATATCTTTAACGTTGTATCTACTTAGTGTTCCGTGCTCAAAGTGACAAAATACATGTGAAATCATGTCTTAAGCAGTGTATAAAATCATAATACTTTAAAACATTATATAGAAAGGCATTTTCACTTAGCAATAAATCATGTAAACAAAGTTAACAAACATCTCTCGTCCTGTTTACATGTGCTTATTATTAGGATGTTTTACATATTAGAACCTACTACAGGCATTTTCACTTAGCAGTAAATCATGCAAACAAAGTTAACAAATATCCCTCGTCCTGTTTACATATGCTTATTATTAGGATGTTTTACATATTAGAACCTACTACAGGCATTTTCACTTAGCAGTAAATCATGCAAACAAAGTTAACAAATATCCCTCGTCCTGTTTACATATGCTTATTATTAGGACGTTTTACATATTAGAACCTACTACATGTTGAAATGTAGTTAAACATCTCATCTTTTATGTTTTTCATACTGTATTATCGGGTTCTACAAAACGTCATGCACATCCAAGCGCTGAGTGTGTGAGCATAACAAGCTTTGACGCTAGTATGATACTCATTTAATAAGATAAAAAAAGCATTTTATTTTCTAATTTTAATACATGTTTTGTTTTTCTTAACTGTTTTTGTGTACGATCTAGTATATTTATACACAAATACAGATGCACTTATATGTTAATAAGTTAGTCTACATAGAAATTGATTCTAGAACAAAGCATCTTGGGGTTTCGTACTAATCACTTCTACACTCTTTTTATAAAAGAAAAATGCAATTCCATTCCTTCAGACTACAAGTAAATTATAATATTTTATGCAAACATTAATCGCGTGTTACAGGTAACATGGATTTACATCATTAGTTCTAATACTTTGCTAGCTATAAACAACGACTGCGGTGTTCTGGGCCCTAGAATCTAGGTGAAGAGTTAACCTGACAGAGTAAACTACGAAATATCATTCTTACGTGTTCGCCCAATTGCTTGCTCATCCATGCTGTTCCTTCCTTTTGTTTCATACATGCTTGTCGGAAATTTTTCCGAATTTGAAGAAATCTTATTCTGCATAAACGGCTATCGTTCGTAATTACTAGTTTGTATTTGTAGAATTACCGCCATGCGTTAGCGATATCGTTTGATGTAATGTCTGCAGTATAAACATGCTATTCTTCGATCCTTGCAGGAAAGCAGGGGAAGTGAAACCGCACCCTCAGATATATAGAAGATGTCCAATAGGTGGCGTTTCCATGGAAATGATATTAACAGAAATATTTACACACGCATTCTAATGTCTTAAAAGTTGATACGAACATGACATTTAGCTACAAGTTTTTTTTTTGTTTTTTGTTTTTAATTTAAAGCTCAGATATCAACTGATAATCTCTATATAGTTTACAGCAAAACAACTTACAAAGTTTATGGAAAAGTATTTCTTGTGAAAACAAGTCTCTGATTGATTAAATAATGACTCAGTATTACATGCATTTATGTCTATTGATTTTTATAAAAGTTTAAGCTTTGACATGGGATAAGAGTGTAATTTCTGTTAAATGAAATGATCACGTGGACTTAATTAGAAATAAGTTAATATTCAGAAGAGGACTTATAGATAACTTGATTACATCTTGTGTAAAAATGACGTTTATATGCTTTATATTCAAAACTAGCATATTTATTCTCTCACGATCCTAGTCCCCAACCCCCAGTGGCAAGTCTCTGAACTTGTGACGCTACGAATTGGGTTTCGACAACCCCTAGTGGCTCAGTGGCAAGTCTCTGAGCTTGTGATGCTGAAAATTGGGTTTCGATATTCGTGTTGGGTATAGCACAAATAGTCCAAGACTAAAGGGAAGGCAGCTAGTCATCACCACCCACCGACAACTCTTGGGCTACTCATTTACCAACAAATAGTGGGATTGACCGTCACTTGTAACGCTCCCACGGCTGAAAGGGCGAGCATGTTTGGTGTGACGGGGATTCGAACCCTCGACCCGCATATTGCGAGTCGAGTGCCCTAACCACCTGGCCATGCCGGGCCGTTAAATATTAAATATAAAAACCTTAACATGATATTGATTTGTATATCAGAATAAATCAGACCATTAAACATCGAAACCCGGGTTCTAGCATTGCAATTCCGCAGACATACGGCTGTGCCACTGGGGGAAACGTATTGTGGAGTATTTCTACAAACACTATACAATACTTAAACTACAATATCTAATATTGTAGCAGCAGTAACATAGCTTATATTTAATATAATTCAGTATTGTTTGATATTAAAAAGATGTACAGCAAAAATGTTTTTCGACTATTTTATTTGTATTGGTAGGTGAGTTGTCCACAAGTTATGTATAAAACATCTTATTTTTCTTTGTTGTTGTTTTTTATTTTGTTTAAAACATTCCATTTTCATGTCTACGAACCTTTCCTGCTTGTCACAGTAGTAATCAACACATTTTAATTTGTATCGAAGCTATGGGGAAACTTCTCAAAGTGTGATATTAAAAATATTTGTGGAAATGGTGAGGGAAAAGGTATAAAAGGCAAATGATATCGGAATGCTATACCACCCCTTTATCGTGAGATATTGAACTGTTCAAAGTTTACACTGTAACTGATTATCATGCAACCAATCAAAAAATGCCACATCAATATAAAGCATATAGAAACACAGACAGTCATAATGCAATACGCTCAGTCGTTGTATTGGAATTTTGGTCATGGTTTCTAGGACTGAAATACTGCATGTCAAGTATAAAAATCAAACCTTTGGTTGGTCAAGGATAATCCGTGAGAGAAATTACGCCAAGGCTCCATATTTCAGTATGTAGGAAACACTCTGAAGATGGAACATGAAACTGGCACTGTTAATTACAGCAGTGGTCAAGTAAGAAAACCAAAACTTTCCAAAACTTTATGAAATAGACAGTACACATCTTGTCAATGACCCTACTATAAATACAGGTGTGAATGTTACCTCGAGAACAGTTAGATATACGTTAGACAAAGTACTTTTAATGGAGGTGTGGTTGATTAAAAACCGCTACTGAGAAGAGGTAACCAAATCGAAAGGTTAAAATGGACATTGGGCCACAACTAATGGCGAGAGACGAGTTTAAAACCACGGAAGGTGCATCTCTTGGTATATTGTAAATAATTATTTCTTTGTTATTTAGACACTGATAACAGGGAATAATTTGTTAAATGAACAAAATCACAAAAAAAAAGACTATCAAAAGTAATGTTTTAAAATGTTGCTTCATGGGCTGATTCACGTACTTTCACAAGGGGAACAGAAAAATTCACACTTAGTGAAGACGAAATATTCCTTAGAAAACCCAGTTTTTCTTGCCTTAAGTGTCTTTAATCTGGGATGTTAATGTTTTGAATGTTTCACCCTGAATGATACAGAAAACCAAACAGTTGTTTCGAATAATGAACGGTTGTCTACTCATACACATTATTTGGATTATTTGTGCTCTGCCCATTGCGGGCATCGAAACCCGAATTTTAGTGTTGTAAGCTATGAAGTCTACCACTGAACCACCTGGGGGAGGGGAGGGGGAGATCGGATGCTCATTTGGGCTTCATAGTGCCAAGAACCCCCATTTCGATGACTGTACTTTTGTTTGACTCTTCAAAATATCTGAACTATACAGGAAGAGTGTTTCCAAATAAGTCGAATAAAGTTTTATAAAACTATAACTAGATAAAACTAAGATCTATCTCAGTAGTCATTTTTCACTTTTAAAGCAAGCACATAAAATCATTATTTTGAAATGGAAAAGTAGAGGGGAATGTTGAATCGCTTGTTTGTTTGTAGTTAATCACAAAGCTGTATAATGGGCAATCTGTGCTCTGCCCACCACGTGCATCGAAACCCGGTTTCTAGCGTTGTAATTCCGCAGACATACCGCTGTGCCACTGGGGGGGGGGGGTATATGATAAATTGAAGATATAAAAACATGTAAATTGTAGAGATTTGTCATTCACGTGAACAATGCAAAATCATGAGTTTTTTCGTGATAATGAATGACAACTCATATATATATAGTACTGTTTTTACCCTAGCCCCGGAGGGATGCAAGGGTATTGCATTTGGGTCAATATGCGCGCGTATCTTGCAAAATGATAAACCGATTTACAGAAAATAGGTTGCCCCCATGAGACGGTCTTCCCCAAATCTGGTCCGGATTCTGGATCACTTTGAAGGATTTTTTTAACATGGGTTGATAGAGAATTTTCCAGTTTTTCATGAATAACTCAATCACAAGTGATCAGCATTGGACCAAATTGTATAGGCATATCAACATTGAGACTCTCCAGGATTTCGTAAGAAAATGATCTGGTAATTTTTTGAGGGCCAAATTTGAAAATTCTTAACAATTCAATATTAATTATATCAAGCTATAATTTTGAACACACATAAACTTTTTATTGTGTTTCATATAAGGCCGGTTTTTTATGTCCTATCCCAAACATAAAAGCTCCATCTGGATCAATGTCGATACTATTACTCTCTCATCAAAATCATATATCTAAATGAAGTGGTGAAAATACCATGAAAACAGTATGTTATCAGATACAAATGTATTATAATTTGGACAATAATCCTTAACACGTTGCTCGATTAAAAACAAAGCAAAACTGAACTTGGATCATGCGGATCCAGATCGTCGCCATTATATTGAAATACAAAATAGGTAGTATCTTCGGAAGGGATTATGATAGACGCGTAATTCCAAATCATATGGGTATATTTTATATTACTTATGTAGAATGCATGCTTAAAATGAAATATGTAATATACGGAACAAATTCATGATTTTTAGTGTTTTTTTATGTTTGGAACAATTTAGGTAATCACGGCAACCGGATCCAAAGCTGTATTTTAGAATTGAGGGACTTGGAGAGGGGGGATTAACCAACAGATAACATGCCTATAATAGAATAGAAAGTGCAATAGTCATGAATTCCATGCCATATTGCTAGTCATCTCATAAACTTGAATTTTTTTTTTCAATGACCGAAACTTAGCGTTTGGGGCTTCAACCATCCTCAGATAATGGAGGGGAGAGAGAGGGTATGGGCAGTGTGTTAAATATTAAGGGAATTTTAGTGTTACAAAGAGGCCCCAGGAAAACCAATGGTGCGTTGTGCTAAAAATCAATGACAGATTGGTTCGAATTTGTTCGCTTTATCATAATGACGCCAAATCTCTGCGACGGAAATCTCGTAAAACATTAACTCCTCCAATATCAGCTGGGGAGACACTAATACATGTTACATGTTATTTTAAATAAAAATTTATTAAACCAATTACCATTTGAAATAACGCCTTCAACATCAGTTGGGGAAATACAAATATATATCGGCCCGGCATGGTTAGGGCGATCGACTCGCAATCTGAGGGTTGCGGGTTCGAATCACCGTCACACCAAACAGTCTCGTTCTTTCAGCCGTGGGGGCGTTATAATGTGACGGTCAATCCCACTATTTGTTGGTAAAAGAGTAGCCCAAGAGTTGGAGGCGGGGGG
>NW_013665774.1:449442-453842 GCF_000517525.1 Limulus polyphemus | reverse complement strand
ATTACACGTCATTTTAAATAAAATAGTTATATTTGTTACAATGTTACAATAATTTGTAATTTCACAAAATTACAACAATTACATTAATAATCTCCAGACTTATGAATGATACTTAAATAAAGGCAACTGAAGTGGTTAAAACTTGAATTAAATCAAACCACAAAGGTGCACATTGAAACCAAAACACAAAATATGCGGCGAGGCGAGGGCATGCAATCTCTCTGATTGCTCTTGTTATCGTACATAATAATGTAAATCGCGTGTTTTCGTACAAAAATAAAAAAAATCTATAAATCCCTCCACAATAACATATTGAAACTTGCAATAAATTTATCCAAAAATTTACTCTATTGAGAGGCTTTTATAGAAAAGCCACACAACTGTTTTAATTTTGCTGTTCATTGATGTAGAGCATGTTAATATAATTAGTAAGAGGTGGGCTTCCCCGAAATATGGTGAATCAAATGATAGAATGGGCTTCAGATTTATTTGTAGTATCTCAAACGCTCTGTCTGTTGAATAATGTAGAAGAATAAATTTGTAGTATCAATGGTGCATATTTTTCAAATCCTATGAAGACATGGGTATACTACTGTGAATAAATAGAATTAAAAACACCATACATATAATTTCCTATGAGTTGTTTTTCTTTGCGCTTTCGATTGATTTGTAAATAAACTATATGATAAAATAATAAATTTTCAATTCTTGAATTAGTAAGTCAGTAAGTCTTGTGATTGGTTATTTACTTCATGCTTTCTGTTGTTGTTTTGTTTTTTATCGTATATCACAGTAATATACTAACGATAAATAAACTATTTTACATAATGAGCAGAGGGATCGTTAGGTACTTAAAAGATTTGGGGCTCGGGTTCATAGGCACGAGAATTTTCGACATTTCAGTGCGATGTCGATCATGGTTTTTAATTCTGATTTTTCAAGACACCACACTAGAGATTCGGGGCACTGTCAATTAGAATCGGGGTACGGGCCTGTGTGCCAGCGCCAAGAGACGCCTGTAATAATGAGTCGTTTACATTTTTTGCTGTAGGTTATTGTATAAAAGTCAGTTTTTGTTTTGTTTTTAATTAAGCACAAAGCTACACAATGGGCTAGCTGTGCTCTGCCCACCACGGGTATCGAAATCCGGATTCTAGCGTTGTAAGTCCGCAGGCATACCGCTGTGCCACTGGGGGGCATAAAGTCAGAAATAAGTAAAAGAAAGAAAATACATTTCTCGATAGATTGATAGAAATCAAAAATTGCACGATTATGCTAAATTGTCGGAAGTGTATAAGAATTTTCTTCTTTACTTTATAAAAGATAAACTCTTGAATTATAACATACTAAAATATTCCCGAAAGTAATAAAAAAAAGAGCTCTTAGAATATTTTATTAGCCAATTGCCAAACAATTTTAGTCATAAAGATAGTTGATAAATGGTAAATTTTAACTCATACAACAGGTTCCGTTTTTTTTAACCGACGTAATTCTTAAATTCTCCACGAAGCCATTATGCATTGTCGAAGAGAAAACCAAGATGAGAATCACCAAATTTGCATAAAAATCCAATTTCACGGTATATGATTGATAAACGCCTATGTACTTAACTCACTCCATTTGTGCCCACGCACGAACTGCTTTCAGGATAAAATCATTTAGTTTAACATGATTAGTTTTAGCATTTTTAGAAGAGAACAGCAAAACCAAAGACAAAATACACCTAATGTTACAGTTTTAAATGCTAAATTAAATTTGGCGAAGCGAACAAACAATAGGCTTAATGATAGTGACAAAAATCACACTAGACTGAATGTGCCAGGTGGATAAGGCGCTCGACTCACAATCTGAGGGTCACGGGTTCGAATCCGCATCCCACCAAACATGCTCGCCCTTTCAGCCGTGGGGGCGTTATAATGTGACGGTCAATCCCACTATTCGTTGGTAAAAGAGTAGCCCAAGAGTTGGCGGTGGGTGGTGATGACTAGCTGCCTTCCCTCTAGTCTTACATTGCTAAATTAGGGACGGCTAGCGCAGATAGCCCTCGTGTAGCTTTGCGCGAAATTCCAAAACAAACAAACAAGACTGAATGTCATTTTTTCTGCACTTCCCTTAATTAGTGAGTTACGAATTTCAAAGTAGAAGTGTGTGAAAACAAAATTTTAAACTTGTTATTGTGGTACATAATGTTTTTTAAACTTATTTTATTATGTGATACATGTCAATGCCCAGGAGGCCTTTCATTTAATACCAGAACTTGTTCAAAGGGAAGCAAAGATGTTGACCTTAATCGAAGCTGGAGACCAAAAACTAACAAACAAAGAACAATGGAAGGCAACACGAGATGATAGTGTTACGTCTCTGTTCGTTTGTTAATTTCCCGTATAATTTCTTTCCGAGGAAACTTTAGCGATACAAGTCCTTTCTTAATTAAAACTAGTTTATTATTTCTCGATACAACTTTATAATACACAGAACTTCCACAGTCACTTTAACTTAAACACACGCTATAATTCACAACGATTTACACCCTTTACTTACGGCTTGACTCGATTATCCGTCTCTTTATCTCCCTATCTGCAATTATCTATGCCGTCATTTCATTTGCCGGCTTATATATATACAAAAATAGAGGGCACGTAGAAAAGAAATATGATCCTTCTAGAAACTCATGACGTGTTACCAGGGTCACGTGACTTCCGCTGTCGTAATAATAGGGATGTTAAGCTACGTACTTTCTTTTCAAGGAACCCCAGTGTAAAAAAAAAATACAAATAGAGTGGAAACTAAGTAAATTTAGACATAATTTAAACGAGAACTTGTAACTAACCTAGCCAGATGGAATTGTTATTGTTATTGAAATTGACCTGAAACATGTAAATATTAATCACTTGATGGTAAATAGAAAAATCAGGAGCTTACGATTAGTTAAAGCACTTGGACCAGACAAGGTTTTCCCTGGCGTTTTAAAGATATTGAAGATCAGACATGCGACTCTTTCTCTTTCATATCTGGTAGATAAATATGAAATGGGCAGGAGAGTTTTGTTATTTTGAAAGAGGGTAACAAGAGTTGCCCTGCAAATTACAGGCCAGTTGATCTTGATTTTATTTTTTTTTTGTAGTTCAAGCGAAAAGCTACACCATGGGCTATCTGTGCTATGCCCGCCACCGGTATCGAAACCCGGTTTCTAGCATTGTGAGTCCGAAGACATACCACTGTGTCACTGGGGGTTATATTTTGTAATAGCCTTGTTTGTGTTAGAGCAAAGCCACATTGAGCTATCTGCTGTGTCCACCACGGGGAATTGAATCCCGGATTCTAGCGTTGTAAGTTTGTAAACTTACCACTGAACCACCGGAGGACATTTCGTAACAGAAAAAAAAATTCTAGAAAGCCTGATAAAAGAAATTTTACAAAAGCATTTAGTGAAATATGATATTATAAATGAAATCCAAACTGGATTTACCAAAGGGAAAGTATGTCTTGCTACACTGTTATCTTTTAATTCGAGAATGTTAATTGTTATTTGGACGAGAGAAAGGGTATAGATTTAGTGTACTTTGATTTTTAAACACCTTTCGATAAAGGTACCATACAAAGATCAGCTAAGAAAATCATAAACCAGTAGAGGTTGGGAAAAGACTAGTTAATTGAATTTGTAGAGATGCTGGATGGGAGAAAGCAAAAGGCTGTAATTAATGGGTCCAGTCAAACTTCACCCTTGTACCTCAGGGCTCAACACTTGGACCTTTACTCTTTCTTATTTACATTAATCGTAGTTATAAGGACTTAATTACTACATTAGTAAAGTATGTTAATGGCATTCAACTTTTGGGTATTTCTAGATATTTTGAAGATATTTGGAATTAGTCAAAGGGGAAATTGTAAAAATAATATATACATATATGGAAAAAAGGTTGGTTGAAAATATAAAAATTAATAGTAAGAATTTCTTCAAATACATTTAAGGATTGGAATAGGGCCTTTGAGGTCTGTCTGTATCATCCCTATATCTTTCGGTGTTATTCGTACATGTTGTCTGGTAGGTTAGATTACTCATCATCGATACCAACAGGATCAGTACATATGGAATTTTCACAAATTATTCCACGACTTTCGCTGCATGGTGAACACAGAAGCTCATGCTTCCTGTAATTACATTTTAGATTTAAGCAACCTGTTTTGCAACTCTATTTAATTACATTAAACAGCGAGTTTGTTTTGGGTGGTTCATGGAATGTTTAACCATCATTTTATCATCAAAGACAATCCATTCCCACTCTTCTAAATCCATATCTTTATCTGCCCCCATTTATTACCTCATATCTGGAATGTGACATCTGGCAGGACTGAAGATGTCTACATTAGGGTTTAGCTGTGGGGTCTGGAAGGGGCTT
>NW_013665774.1:418311-449372 GCF_000517525.1 Limulus polyphemus | reverse complement strand
CAACCACTGCTGTAGTCTCTCTTCTTGCTTCTTTTCTTTCTCCTCCAACCACTGCTGTAGTCTCTCTTCTTGTTTATTTTCTCGTTCTTCTTGTTTCATTTCTTTTTCCTCCAACAACTGCCGTAATCTCTCTTGTTGATTTTGCTGTTTGAGCTGCCACTGTTGCAGGTTTTCTTACAGCTGCTGTTGTCTCTCTCCTTGTTTCTTTTCTCGTTCTCCTGTTTCTTTTATTTTTCCTCCAACAACTGCTGTAATTTCTCTTCTTGTTTCTTTTTTCGTTTTACTTGTTCCATTTATTGTTCTTGTATTGCTGCCATCAAATCTGCCAAGCTGTAGTTTGATTTGTCACTTCTCGTTTTCATCATCATCTTCTTTATTTTTTATTTTCGGTCCCACTCTCTGACACCAATTTGTTGCTATCTGCTTGTTTGTTAATTTCTGGTATAAATTATTTCCGAGGAACTTCAGCGATACAAGTCTTTTCTTAATTAAACCAGTTTATTTTTTCTGGATACAACTTTGTAATACACAGAATTTCCAATCAGTACTTTAAACTTAACCACTTTTATAACACACGCTATAAATCACAATGATTCACACACACTTTACTTACGGTGGCTACTGTTCGCTTGACTCAATTATCTATATCTTCAATTCAATATCTTCGGTTTTTCTCGCCAGGCTTATATACTAAAAAAAAGGGTGTATAGCAAACACTTAGACATTCGCGGGGTTCCTCGATAATTCATGATCCTTCGAGAAACTCCAGCGTGCATGCTTCCAGCGTTGCGTGACTTCCGCTGTCGTAATAACAAATTTGTATAACCTACTATTGGTATTCTTAGGATTGTTGATATGTTAAAAAGCGTTATTTTCCCATAAGATTTGTTAGTTTGTAGTTAAGCAGAAAGCTACACAAAGGGCTATCTGTGCTCTGCCCACCACGGGTATGGAAACCCGGTTTCTAGCGGTGTAAATCCACAGAAAACCGTTGTGCCACTGGGGGGATTTTCCAAAAGAACCGTACCAAAATAAATCATATTGCAGTCTTGTTTGGAGTCAAACCTATTTTTTACTGAATTAAGATCTAGACATTATCAGAAATGGAAAAACACAGTTTGGGGAAAATACTGTTATATAGATTCCAATCCTTAACTCAGTCTTGATTTTATGCTTAAAAATATTTAAATAAAAATTCATTATAAAGATCAGGAACCTTCGGACTAATTAACTATATAAAACCTGAAAAATAAAAATCTTAAACTAAGACAAATAACTGCTCAAGGACAAATGGAAAACTTTATTGCATCCCCCTGTGTAAATTATAATTAATATTAATTTTAGTATTACTATTAGCTTTGCGACACATTAAAATCTTATTAAAATTTTATGTTTTCCAGATCTCTGTCTATTACATATCATATTTGTTTATCTATAAGTGTATATGATTAATCTACCAATTAGTGAATTTCTATACCCTATTGAAGTTTTGTGTAAGAAGGCCTAGCGTTAGGCGTTGGTTAGGTAATTGATGTTACTTGTGTAATAAAATCGTTGTTAGTTCTTGACATACAAATATGCCAGGATTTGAAACATGTGGACCGAACGAGGCTTTGGTTGTCTCAGGTAAATTAATGATACGCTACAATTCTTTAGCGTGTTAAAATGTTTATTTGATATACTATTGTTAATAGTAATACCAATAGGATATTAGTATTACAAATAGTTGGCGCTTAGCCATAAGCCTAAATTAGGGTAAGTAGCTATGTTTCGATAGAACGTTGATAATAGGTGAAGAAGACAGAGTAAAGTTCTGTCGAAACATGTAGTATGTTCCACCATCAATAAAACTTTTTCTTATGTTTATAAATCGTTGTTTGTCTATATATAATTATATTAGCATAATGTGCTACCTTTCTCAAGTAGGTAACTTCGTACCATGTCGTACCTTTTTAAATATTCCGATAGTAGTAGTATCAGTAATGCTATGACGAATTGGAGTCTTAATGTTCAGAAAATACGATCTACATAACTCTAGTTAGAAATTGAGTCTAACATTAATAGTTTTGAGTTTACTTACTGATTACAAGCATTTTTAATTAAAAGGTACAGTTTTAAATTACAGTAATGTAAGAAAGAATATTTTTTAAAACAAGTTTGATGTTTTGATCACTGGTGTGGTTATTCTAAATTTTATTATTATAAGTTACAGCTTTTACTATAAAGAAGAATATTTTTTTTAACATAAAAGGATGACAGTTTCCCAGCACCTGTTTTAACTGTCTGATCACTGCAGCAGGATGATTGGTGGAATTTATTGATGGATCAGTTAAATTCAACTAATTGATTATTGCTGCATGAGACTTGGAATTGGATAGTTGGAATAATTGATAGTAGTAATAATTGGAAAACACTAATATCAATTAGTTGATTATTTTCATGAGTTGTGATACTTATCAATTAAGCTGAATAACCTTGAATTAATCAAAAATAATAATGAGGAATCCTATAGTATTGGAAGTTTTTAGATGATTTGGATTGTTGGAATAATTGGAAAAGCTAATTTAACTTAGTTTATTATTTCCATGACATTAAAGGATTTAATCATAATTTTGATTAATAGATTATTTTACCTGACACTAATTGATGTAATTGATTAGTCAAGTTGATTGCTAAGCTCTACCAATTGCAATGAAATCCACAGGTGCTGCATCTGGCAATTTAACTGATATGTCTTCATATGGAGTAGCATGGGGAAAAGCTTAAAAAAATTATTTGTTTGAAATTGCCTACTCACCTCTCTGAGGTATGGGTAGGTAGGTAGGCTATTCCACCCCTCCACCACCCCATTCAAGTTACCAGCAGTAACAATTTTCAAAGGCACGTCCCCTGGAAACTTTAATAAAGAAATCATAAATGGTGCATTCTGAAAGCTTAAATGATTATGCAGGAATTTGTAGTATTATTGAGATTGCAGTGTAAAACTATTTTACTTCTCTGGAATGATAGTGATGCCATTACTCTGTGTGCTGGGAAATGGCTTACCTGGTTACGTTCACTGCACATTTACCAGTAGTGTATTGCCGATGCTAGTAAACCATCATATAAGCCGGTATGTTTTGCGGAAAATGTTTTTTGATTTATAAATACTTTAAAGATGATAAGTGACATTCAGAAAACTAAATACTTTGCAGAACAAAAAGGGTAAATGGCAAAATGATCCGGCAAATAGAAAGGGGGGGGTATCAAGTTGCTAAAAATAATTTTCGAACTGGCCCATTAATAAAAAAATGTTTAGTTTTGTCCTGAACATCCATTTCATTTTATGGCTGCTTGAGGTATGCAACAGTTAAATGGGGGTTATGGCTGGAAGCTTTTTCTTCATGAATCTGTACTCTATTAGCCTTTTGTCCAGATAGAGACACTTCTTAAGTTGCGTACTGTTCCCTTGGGTATATGGATGGCTTTTGTTTCTAAACTTTGGTTCATAGATTTTAATCTTTTACCAGACACCATACGTTGCTTACTATTGCTAGGATATGACTTGTTGCAGATTTCTTTTTGGATCCTCCTTCTGCCCTTAGTTGCCCCTCTGCTTTTGTTTTCCTTTGTTTAAGGGATAGTTCTATGTTTGAAATTGTGAATTGCCAACCTGAACACGTCTTTATGAGGCTTTTACATACTTTCCCAAAAGGTATCAATTTTCATTGTCAAAATATAATTTTGATGCATGCCATTCTACTGTGACTTCATATCAGCTGTAGTTGTCACATGGCCTGCTGATTTGCATATTCAAAATCATTTTTAATTATAACGTACTCAGCTCTCTGTATTATTCTTTGTTTACATTCTGTCAATCCTAAAGTTCAAATCTAATGTTGTGACAAGTATGTTTAAACTTTCAATATTGTAGACAGATATTCAAATGGCATCATATTAAAAGTTTTTCTGTTAGTTTGACATCTCCTTTAAATTTATTTTTCAACAAAATTCACACATCTATTTTACTCCTAAGGTTTTAAGATCATTTTGACCAACCATTCAAAAATTGAAATTCTTAAGATTTTGTTTGCATTTTACTGATGTGGTTAATAATTTGTCAAATGCTGGTTATAGCTTCTAACTGATAGTAGCTCTATTTACAGGTGTAATAAAATATGACATATTTACCATGTGTAATGCACTTAATTAATATAATAAAACTTATTACCACACATAATGTCAGAGGTTAGATGTGTAGTATCTTGTACGTTATAGATTTCATTTACCTCTTTAGTGTAAAAAATAAAGGAATGGAGGTTTTGTCATTCTAAAAGAAGTATAAACAGATAATTACCAAAAAATTGCTTAATTTAGATTCTGTGCTATTCTTAGATAATAATTCACTGTACTTCCTGCATATCAAGTATTAATAAATTCAAAATAAATAAATTTTATGATGTATGCTAAGTTTCAATGTTTTTATTTTTGAAAAAGTGAAAGATTATATAAATGTAGGTAATTTTATGTTCTGTATGAAACCTTTTATTGTTGTTAAGAATTTTTAATTCTATAATATTATTGAATATAAGAGAATATTCTCTTGCTGTATATACATGTGCTAAGCTTGAATACACATGGAAGTTTCTCATGTTAATTTACAATATGGAGATAATGTAAATTTTTTTTTGTTTCAACCCAAAATGGTCTATTTTAAGGTTGAGTATTAAAAATAAGTTTAAATACATATATGTATGTACATGTATGCAGGTTTTCAAAAGTAAATTATGTGTTTTTGAAAAATGACAGCAAACTCCATTTAAAACTTTATTTTATACAAACTTGAGTTTGGGCTTATGCCTTCAGTGTGGACTTGTGTCTACTCTAGGCACTAGGTGCTAGTTGAAGGCCTAAACTAAAATGTCAGTTTTTAAATAAAATAGTTTAAATTGGAGTTTATTATCAGTATCTTATTTCACATTACTGACTTTGCCACTCCAGTTAGCCGTATGGTACTTAAAGAAGTGACTTTTTGAAGAAAGGTCTTGTAAAATGTGGATATTCCAAAATGATACCTCACCCCTTCACACAGAATAGCTTGATCCCTTGTGCACTTGACTATGAGACTTGCATGCTACTATCCTTGAGCTAACTCCCACCTAAAAATAATGTTTATTGTGAACTGCACTAGTGCATATTGATATCATCATATGATGGGGGCCTTCCACTCGTAGAAGGATCGACACAACCTTCTTGTGCAGTAACTTCACTTAAGCACTTGAAATAACTTTGTTCTTTTCCTCGGCATTGTCTAGAACGGACATGCTTTAAAATTATTAATTAATTACATGAGATTTGTGATAACTTACAAAACTTAAATCTTGTTTAACTGTCATTGGTTTCTTTCATAAGTAACAGAAAAAACAAAACATAATATATATTTTTTCCTACTTACCCATTATAACTTCTCAAGTGATAGTAACTTCCACCTTGTCCTGTGTTAGTGATTATGTTTCTAATGTGGCTTCTGGGGGCTCATTGTCTGTGGAGGATGTGACTGCCATTGCTCATTGTGTAATGAGTTCCTTCAAGCACAGTGGCCTCCTCCTCCTGGCCATTCAGCTTACATTCCTTTTCCCCAATTTGGATGTCATCAGGATGTTAACAGATATGACAGGCTATCTTCCCCAACATGGTTTGTTCTAGTCACAACTTTGGCTGTGGAGGAAAGTACTTACTCTTTTCATATCTTCTTTGACATGATTTCACAGGTATGTTATTTTCTCTCTGTTTTTCCCTTTGTCTTTTGATACCTTCTGTGCTTTACTATATGAAACCCAAATTTGAAACTACTTTGTCTTCCTTCTTTCACCTAACATTTGGGTCCATATGGACTCATTTCTAAAACACCTGCACACTCATATTAACATGCCTCATTCTTATCATTGACTTGTTTACTTTGTCCTGGCGTACAGCCATTCCTCATTTCTGTTCCTCAATTCCCAATCTTTGGAATTTTTTACCTGTTTGGGAGTAGACCCCTTAACTTTTATTTTCCTTTCTGGTACCCAACTTTTGCACCTTTGTCTCTTTTTTTTTTCCTGCTCCTGCATTATCTCTCATGACTTCACCTTTTGTCTGAGGCATTTCAAGATCGCTGCTTGGTTAAAAGTTTTACAGGTCATTGACTGTAACATAAGAATGGTTTGGACTTATTTTTTCCAATGGAACAAAACTTCTCGGGAAATAAGACATCAAAAATTAGTTGAATGAAGACGAAATATACCATGCTATCAGGTGTTACATTCCATAAGCTTTCCCTTTGGGCACCTTCCAAAAGGAACTCATCTAGGTTTAATGGTTGCACTGGCCCCTCCACCTAATTTAATGTGGGATTCTAACTATTCTGTATGCATATGTAAAGTATTGTCTCAGAAGTTAACATTTTCCTTACCTGAAAATATATTTTAGATAGATACTTACCTCTATACACCTTCCCACCTATCCTCTCCACTTCTGGTGCACTTTCATTTTGCCTAGTCTAAGAATGAAGTGCAAGTATTTAAGAGGAGTTACTGTGCAAGAAGGTTGTGTTGCCCTCCTATTGGTGGAGAGCTATTGTTGCATGATGATATCATCATGTACTAGTCTAGTTTGTGTTAATCAGGTGAGTTAGTTATTGGTGAAAGTTATGTCAAGGCTATTGACAAGCAAATCTTATAGGCAGATGCATGAGGGATCATGTTATTCTGTGTGTAAAGGTGAGTATCTATCAGAAATACATTTTCAGGTAAGGAAAATGTTAACTTTTCAGTGCCAGTTATCCTTAAGTATATTTGGAGAGCTTTACTGAATAGTTTTTGTATTTGTTTTTGTAACATTAAAGTATATAGCTATTAATAAAACACTGAAGTATATAGCTATTAGTAAAACATTAAAGTATATAGCTATTAGTAAAACATTAAAGTATTTAGTAGTTTTTATCCTTTGCTTTAGCTAATTACTTTTAACTCTTTCAGCACGGGCTCGGTCCCTTGGACCGACCTCATAACCATTTCATGCTTGTTATAGTTTTCATGCTATAACTTTTAAATTAGTAAGCATATGTTAATGAAATTTGGCAGATTGTCAGTAAACATTACAATTCTTTCATACACAAAATATAAATTTTTTTATATTAAATCTTAAGGTGTCTAAAGCAATGTTTTTCTCAATGTTTTTCTTTTCACGTGTTGCCTTTCCAACAAGCAAAGTAATTTTCATTTTAAGATTAAAAATACTTTTATGCATCAAAAAAACTTTCAAATTTCACTTGCGAAATCTTTATAATGTCTAGGTAGTTACCAAACATTTCTTAAGAAAAAAATTTATATTTTAAAATATATGTAAAATATCTGTTATTTTCAGCAACAAATCTCTGTACGGGTTTAATAGATTTGACTGATCTTGTAACCATCATAAAAAAAATTAGGAAATAAATGTAAATTATGCCTCTTTTCATTCTAGAATGACAACAAATTATAACACAAAAACATAAATGTTTAGACTAAATAGCTTAAATCTCACAACTTTATACATTTATATATATTTATTATCTTTTTTATATTGACCTTTCAGCTGTGCCTGGCTAACAATACAGAAGTTACAATGATGCAGCACATGTGTACACATGTTACCATAACCAATAATATAAAACTGACCTTTTGTCTTTACAAAGTGACCTGTCTTAGCTGTGTTTCAGTAGACTAGTATTTCGTAAAATACCATCACATTTCAATTATTATACATTATATATGTATATAGATTATTACTATTTACAAATAAGTTCTTAAACTTATTATTTTTAAAACATAGAACAGTAAATAAAAAAGTAAAGGAAACAATTATCTTGTAGTTACAACCTTTGTACTCAGATGCTGCTTGATCTAGGTTGCTAAACCTTTTAAAATTTTGCACGCAGAGGATATGAAACAAAATAATTTTTTTTAGGTTTTATAAATACAGTTGAATTACCAAAAAATCATAAATTACTATATCAATACCATATAATTCCACTATATTTTATCAAGCATAATAACTAAGCTGTATTTGGTTCTAAAAAAATATGAAATTTCGAGCAGACTAAATATGCAACCTACCTCCTTGAAATCTTGGTTTGAAAGAGAGAGGTGGTGTCTTAAGAATTTAAAATGGCTAAGAAAGCCACTAGGGGGACATTCTGAGCTTTCAATTGGTCATTCATGTGATATATAGAAGTAAGTGTATATAAGCCTCAAAAAATGGAAAGAGGTGGGTGGGGTGCCACTGTATTTGATTCATTACATGAGCAATATCTTAGCAAATAGAAAAGATAAGAGTTTCTTATTTTATGTGCTAGCTTGTCAATATCAGTAATTTGAGTACCTAATTTGTCTTAGTATTTTGACATCACAGTTATCTAATTTGAACCAGTGCTGCATTCAGCATACCATGTGACACACAAAAATAGATGTTTAACTGTGTTTTTTTAATATTTACTTTTAAATTAAGAAATTGAATAATGTATAATTCTAAAATTTGAATTATAATCTACAGTTTGATGCCAAACTTATTGATATAAATTCCTGAAATAGTAGTTCAGTAAAATTTTGAATGCGAGTCAACAAATGCCATGACATCGCCTTTCACCCCTGACCTATATGGAAAGGGTTAAAGAATGAAGACACAGAATATCCGAAATGTGTATATGTTCATTTGAAAAATAAGATACTTTTGTCCAGCACAACAGTTGCAGGTTATGTTTGCATAAGTTCTAGAATATCTGAAATACATGTCTACAGTTTTTTCAGTATACTCATGTATTGTATCTAGTATTTACTATCCTCTTCCACAAACTGTTGCTAAATCAGCAGTGTAGTGTAAAGTGAATAGTTGATAACTTTGACATCAAGTACATAATGTTGAATGGCATTCAGTAAAAGGTTGTGGCATGCACTCCCACCCATGCACATGGGGTTACACATTCATTATGTATGTGTTGTTAGTTTTCTTTTATTGCTTTCAGTATTTTAATCCAATCTTTTATTTTTTACTGGTTCCATTTCTGATTTATTTTGTATTACCAAGTCTATGTGCATCTTTCTATATGTTTAATTTAGCTACTCAGAATAGTTGGTAGGTTTATTGTTTTTGTTTGTTTCTTATTAAGTTGATGCTGTTTTCTACATCATTTATTATTTCTTTTTTGTACTGTTAATTTCATAAAAAAAATTTTTTTGGGGGGGAGATATGTGTTTATTAGAAAAATGTATACTTATTGACATTGTTTATTATCATATTACCAGCTGAAATATATATATATATATATATATGCAAGTATTATTGTATGAAAACATTGTCATGTTAAGGTAATCTGAGAGTGTAAATTTTATTGTTTACAAATAATGTTTTTCTTATGCACTGTGATAGTAAAATATTATTTTGTTTGTGTATTCTTCTGGTATTTTGTATTTGCATATACACACGTACATAAAAATATATTTTTTTTTGTCTATGTGTGTGCATTGTATGATATTGATTCAAACTTCTAATCCCTATTTATTAATTTAAAATACCACCAAGATTCATTGTTTTCATTAATATCTAAATTTATTTTGTCAAGCATTTTTATATTTTTTCATACATGCAGGTGGTAGTCATTTTTCATTACACATGGAGTTATTTCATTTGAATAATTTGAACACAAGCTAAATTTTTTCTTTTATTTCACAATATGAAAACCTTTTATTGCTATTGCATGTATTGGTTTTGTTGACTGACTAATTGCTGAATAGTTTTTAATTACTACCATTTATTTTTCAGTGTGTTCCCAAAAGTCAAACATTATTAACTATATGTATATAATGATTATGAATCTTTTTATTCCATCCTATTTAATTAATAGGTATTGGTTTTAATGTACACTGTAATAGAAATGGTACATTCGGGTACAGTACATTACCTTCCATCGCATATATGTCTATTTTTGTTCAGTACTGCCCTTTATATGCAAAAACATTTTTTGCATGCCACAAACCTCTCACTCCCATGATTATTGTGATTCAGTTGTGTCTTGCATGCCAATTATCATGGGACAACTCTCCACCAGTAGGAGTGGGACACACACTCTCCTGATGCATGTGACTCCCTCTATTTGATTCTACCAAACTGTCATTTGTCGTTAGGCAGTGCTATAGTTAAGATGTGTTTTGAATGTTGTCTTGTCATGCATTTTTCTTTTTAATTTTTTCATAAGAAGTGGAAAGATCATTTATATCTTTTACTACTGTTTTATTTTTTCAAGTTTTTAGTGATAACTTACCTAGGTTATTCTTGATTTTTATTTGCATAATTTTAATCATTTTGTAGTTTATGTTACTATATCGGAGGTTCTACCACCTGTTATTAGCACAATTACACAGGCTTCAGGTAGGGAGGACTCGACTGAGGAATTTTCAGGCTTAATTTGTTGGGAAGTTGAATATAACCTGTGTTGACTTTCTTCTCCAGATAGTTCTCAACTTTCTCTTGAACTTGCCAAACCTGTTCATGAAAACAATGATTTTGACAGCCTTTGTTCTCCTCTCAATTATGCTGTGCCTTCCCATGCTTCTCCTGCATAATCTGCTAGGCCTGATTCAGCCTTTTTAGGCAGGATTTCTCAGTTTTGTTCAGTTTAATCCAAGTACCCAATTTCTTACAATCCTGTTCCTTCCGTATTACCTGACACTCTTTCCTTCCAGTATTTTGTTTTCCCTCCTTGTCCTGATGACGAGGTTCATGCTAAGCATTTTTTTTCTCAGTTGCGAGATAGTTCTAGCATGCCTTGTGCTCCACAGGCCACAGATCAGTTTTCCTTGGTTTACCATCAGACAGAGTACCCCTTTCTGAATTCTCAGCATTTAAAATCACTACTGCCAGTATTGAGGTCTGACCCTGACAGTCCTATCTGTTTATCTCATGGCCAATTTTCTCACCTTCATCTTACCCTTATGACTCTCCTGTAGTACTTGTCCTCTAGGCACCTTCTTTCTGAGGCACTCCACTGATCACCAGAGGAATTTTGGGGATAACTTTCTCCTTTCTTACTTCAGTATAGGTGCAATTATCCTCCTTGGATCTATCTCATCACATGTGGTTTCTTTGCTGTTGGGATCTTCAGGGGAGAGACACTGTCTTGTTCCATGTTCATTTACCATCCACTTACCTTTGGGACTTGTGAATGACTCTTTTCTCCTTTTCTTCAATGGCCCCTTTTGGGGAATATTCCTGAAACTATGGAATAACATGTTGATTCTATGAGGCAACATTTGACCCTTTCGTTCTTGGTTGCTCGTTTGTCTCACTCTAGGCCCTTGCAATCCCCTGTTCTAAATCCAATACCTTTTTGTCCTTTACCTGTTCCTCCCACTAGGGATTCCATTTGTTGTTGTGTTTATCAGTGCAGGTCTCATTATTGGCAGCAGAACTGGTGACTATCCTGTGGTAGCTTGTTTGACAAATTTTGTTTCCCTCTGCCTGGAATTGCTACTGACAATTGGGTTCTTCAGTTCTTGCCAGAAAGACTTATCCCATTCTATTCTCTACCCCCATTGTCTCCCATACCCATATCCTTTGCATTACCTCGGGATCCTACTACCAGTCATTGTCTGTCAGAGGAGGTACGGACTATTTTGTCGCAGAGAGCTATCAGCCATCCTTCCTCAGGCTTTTATTACAGGCTGTTTATGGTCCCCAAGAAAACCGGATGACTGGCTTCCTGTTATCGATTAGTCCTGCCTCAATAAATTTCTGGATTTTCCCTATTTTACAATGGAGTCATTTCTCATATAAGGTGGGCTTTCTCTCTGGGATTGTGGATGACCAAGGTAGACATTTCGAATGCCTATCTGCACATTCCTATTTCTTGTCAGTGTAGATGCTATCTTTGGTTTGTCCATCACGGGGTTGTGTATCAGCTTCATGCCTCGACCTTTGGGCTTGCTTCTGCTCCATATGTTTTTTGTCAGGTGGTCGAAACTTTTGTCCGACTTGTGCATGTTCGGTGGTAGTGCCTACACCACTACACATATGAATGACTTCTGTTAGCTCATCCTGAAGTGGAATCTTCACACAGCACTCATCTCCTTCTGTCAGAAGCTGCTAGAATGGGTTGAATTATCAAGTTGAAGAAGTCTCTCCTGTCTCCTACCCAGTAGCTTGTCCACTTGGAGGGCTTTTTTATCAACTTCCACCTCTGTTGGGCCCAACTTTCTTCTCTTTGACTCCATTCAATGAAGCTTTCAATTTCCATGTCTTCATTGCTCCCTCTCTTACTGCTCACGAGGTTCTATTGTTTTGGGAATGTGGTCTTCTCTGGAAGCATTTGTTCCCTTAGGTCCTTCATTCTTCCCTCATCGACGATCTGCATTGGTGGTTGAATAAGGCCCACACATAATTGGGCGTACTGCTTCCCCTTCCTCACCTGAATTTGCATCTCTTCACTGATGCTTCCCTACATAGTTGGGGGTGTGTGTTGATCAGCAGGAGGCTTCCAGATAATGGTCTACGACTGAGCAATCTTACCATATCAACACCTTGGAGATTTTGGTGGTACAACGAATTTTGGACCACTTTCTTCCTATAGTCAGGAATCAACTTGTCATGATCCATTGTGACAATTCTACAGTGATAGCTTATATTAACCACCAAAATGTCACTTGTTCTCATTCCCTTTGCAGTCAAACTTTGGATCTACTATTTTGTGTCCACGTTCTTGGAACAAGTGTCCTGATGTGTCATGTTTTGGGTGCTTTCAACCTCATGGTGGATTGTCTTTCCAGACTGGACAAAAGTTATCCCACAGAATCGTACCTCAATCTTCAAGATTTCTGGTGACTATGCTCACAGTGGGGTAATCCTCAGCTGGATGTATTTCCTTCTTCCCTGGATGATTTTGATCATCCATGCCACTCCTTGTCTGGTTCTTTCAAATGCTACTTACTGGTTAGCATGTCCCTGGTTTCCTCGACTACTTCGACTCCATACTGCCCCTTCATTGTCTCTTCATCTCACTCTATCCCTTCTATGTCAACCTCAGTTACCAGTATTTCATTCTAACCTTCCTATCCTCCATCTTCATGCCTGGCATTTATCAGGTCCTTGGTGAAGAGAACTGGATTGTCTCAGCAGGTCACTTCCTTCTTAGCTTGTTCTATTTGCCCTTCCTCAGTGGCAGTTTATCAACATAAATGGAACATCTTCCACTGTTGGTCTTTGAGTGGGGGCTTTTCCCATTCTCGGCCCACTATTCTTCTTATTACAAATTTCTTAACTTGGCTGTTTGATCATGGGACTTAAGTCTGGTGGGTATGGTTGTATATAATGTACAGGGGCAATCGACTTCTGTTCAGTGGTATCTGGAGGTTCATGATGCACTCCAATGCTGTATAGTCCTGACCGAGGAGATGATGTTGCTTGGGAGTTGATCCATCACATTGCAGTTCACCCCTTCGATTGGAATCCCTCATCCTACCATCACATGGATGTCAGTTCCCAGTGACTGGTTTTGTATTTCAAGCAAGACCAATCAACATAACTCCTGACACGTGTTCCCTGTGTTTTTCCTATTCCTCACTCAGTTTGCTCCATAATCACAAAAGGGTATATAATGTTACAGGAGGAGATGCTTCTCCCTCTGGCACTCCACATCAAGGAGTCTTTGTGGCTTGAGGTTGCTGTTGCACAGTGGAGTTCTTATTGGACTGAGTTTGAGTATGATGTGACCTCCCACAGGTGCACATCTCTTACTGCTGTCAATCAGATTTCTGGATGTCTGGTTAGTTGTGGATTGCACATATGCCTGTTTTGTTTGCACAGTATATATTTCTGTTCTATTGAACTTGAGGTGAAGATAGTGTGAACTCTCCTCCTACCATGGATTGGAGGTTATATTACCATTTCTGCTTGGTTTTGGACTGGAGTTGACCTGCCGCGTATGCTCTATTGAGCCTTAACCACTCTACACCTTTGGAGCACATCCAGTTTCCCTTCCCCTACATTACTGTCTGTAGAGGATTTATCAACAGTCTTCAATGGAATTGAGATTATGATATAATGTGGTTTGGTTTCCAATTCAATTCTCTCCCTTATGGTTATATTGGAAGTTATAATTTTCCTATACTGAAAATATATTTCTGACAGCCACCTACCTCCTTTTGCACTTCCCACCCATCCTCCCCACTGAAAACCAATGCTTCCTTTTCTGCCTGAACTCAAGTGTTAGTTTGGTAGAATTGAATAGAGGGAATTACGAGCAGTTGGGGGGGGGGGGGGTTGCACTCCTATTGGTAGAGGGTTGTTGCATGATGACTTGTATGCGAGACACAGATAATCGTGGGGTATGTGGGAGTGCAAGGCTTGTGGCATGCAAAAAAATTATTTTCATATACATAGGTAAGTACATATTGGAAATATATTTATGTATATGAAAATTATAACTTTTCTAATTAATAGACACTTTCATTTTCAAGCGTTTTAAGATTTTTTTTATTGTTTTGGAAAAAAGGCAATAAATATTGATGTTTCCCCACAAGATCATTAATGTATAGATTGTTCAGTAATTTTTTTAATTTTTCAAATTTAAGGTTGCTGCCATGGAAGTCCATTAATTGTACCTGGTGGCAGGGTGTTTGTTTGGCCTGTGATTCAGCAAGTTCAAAGGTAAGTTCATCAATATTACTAAAGGTAATAAAATTTCTGTTAAAGTATAATTTTTTACACTACTCACAATTCTTTTATACAGTAAGGCTCTAGAAAACATCCTAAAAATTATTACACAAATTGCAATCATATCTGTTAAAAATGATAATTCAACATTAAGATTGGTGGTATAGAATGGTTTGTGAATGGAAACAAGAAATTAAAAGTAAGATGAATACAATTGCACTTGCTGAAAAAAAAAAGCGATTGTGAAAATAGAAAATATTAACATCTGTAGAACTGGGTTTAATTACTATGGACAAAACCTGTTTTATTAACACATCAACATGGTTCTAATAGCACCGTTACTAAATACAAAGGTTGTAGAATCATACTTTACCAGCATTTTGTATAAAGTAATGAAATAACCACCAAGAATTCTACATAGGAGAAACCAGAAGAAAATTGAAAACCAGATTAATCAAATGTAATAAAAAAATTTCCCATGTTTACCAAAATTGCAACTAAAGAACCATAATGTATTTATCAAAATCATTTTAATTTTAAACAAAGAATTAAATATCAAACAAAAAATCAAGGAAGCAATCTTAATTGAACAAAATAGCCCTACTCAAACCAACACACTGGGGTGCATTGAACAGAGTGAAATACATGTAATTTGTACCCACTTTATTTTAAGGTTTGTGAGAGATATTGTTAGGAAGCACGATTTTAGGTAAAGTGTGTAAGATAAAAAACTTCAGTTAGGCTATTGCAGACGAGGCAGATGTGAGCTAAAAGAAATTGAATTGCTAACTTTCAATGATGGTGATACTGATGCCTTATTCACATATATTTGTGACAATGTACTAAGAAGGAAAATAGAATTTACCAAACATCTCAACAAAATGAAAGATCTCTAAAATGAGTGTATAAGTGTTTTAACATTGATGTGTTAATGATAAAATTTGAATTAAGTACCATCTTATCCTTTTTTAAGCGTGATGAATATTTGAACAGAAGATTTTAATTTTTAGGAACAAGAAGTATTTTCTAAAGTATTGTTTTCTGCTCTTTTTCAGGATCTCATTGAACACCATCACTTTGACCATTGAAAGCCCTAAAGTTTATACCCAACAAGGTGTTCCAATCTCTGTTACTGGGATTGCCCAGGTAAAACAAAACAAACTGACACCTTCAAAGAAATTTTTCATTTTGCTGTGAAAATCTTTTTCATAATTAATACAAAATGTGTTTTGATACTGTGTTGTGTGTACAAGAAAGTCATATACAAAAAGTTTTTCTGTGATTTTTATATTTATTCTCCGAGCTAAAAATAAATGTAACACTTTGATAAATATATATGTGTGTGGTGATGTAGATGCACTTTGACACAATCCGCTTGCTGTTATGGTAAAGAATTAGATGGTATCATTTATTTATATTTTCTCTTACATTTTTACAGTTTCAATGAGTAATGGTAATGTGTAAGAAAAACATACTCTTCTATCATTGATTTATTACAGATACACCTGTTTGATAACTTATGTTGTGAGATTTGTACATGCAGATATTTCTTTAAGATATTAAAAACAAATGAATAAAACATTAAAGAGGTTGCAACTGCTTCAATATTTTTATTTTGCTTTTTTTTATCCTCAAAGAAAGCAGTTGCACCTAGTTTAAAAAACAAATTATTATCAATCACTTTCATTGTGTTCCTACATCATAAGGTTATAAGAATTGAAATATTTTGTGCATGTATATATATTTTTATTTATCTCCTTTTTTTGATAAACTAACTCGGTATTTTGGTTAAAGCTGTGTGGTTGGTGGGATTTGCTAAATGATTACTTGTCGGTTTTATTAATCATTTACACTTAACTAATTGATTATTCTCACATAAGACTAATATTCATATTTCCAACTTGCTTTTGTTTTTTAAAGACATTTTTGATCTACCTTTCATTTAATATGATAGGTATATTCTGGTTTCATTAATTTACGAATAAGTTATTTTTTTAAATTCTAAACTGTTGTAAATGAAAATATATCATGTACTTGATGTGACATAAAATCTGTAACAAGGTGAAGATACTATTAATACCACTCCTGGGGTTTCTCCCTACAAATTTGCACGACACTACTAAAACTACCAAATTTTCAGTGATGAAAATAAACATTACTTGATGACATTGATTACACATTAGGAAAATATGAAATATATCGTTTTATTGGACATTATTTTTGTATATGCCTTTTAAAAAATGTTCCAGTATAGTAAGGGGTATTGCATGACTGATGAGGGTCAGTAAGGTTGAGAAAAGAGTATAACATTGTTATGGAAAACAGTGATATTTATTGCTAAGTATACTAATTATTCATTAATCATTAAACACATTGATAAAGCAAAATTACAGAGAATTGGGATATCTGGCTTTGGTACACTACTACTAAATAAACTAATTAATTATGAAAAATACCTTTCCTTACATTTCATTAATATAACTAGTAAACATGCATGTCACAGTGTGTTTAAGGTAATATCTTATCTATATTATTATTATTAAGCAATATTACAGAGAATTGGGATATCTGGCTTTGGTACACTACTACTAAGTAAACTAATTATTTATGAAAAATACTTGTCCTTACATTTCATTAATATAACTAGTAAACATGCATGTCACAGTGTGTTTAAGATAATATATTATCTATTATCTGATAAATCTCTCCAATCTTAGAGAGAAAAAAAAGACTACAGAATTTGCTATTCGTCAAGAAAATTTGTGATGACGCTAGGTAGAAATCAAAGCTTTATAAGTATATTTTAAAACATGGCAATACAAAAAAAATATTTGTCAGTGTTTCTAAAGTTGTTTTTTAATTCTATTTTCAATTTGAAAACTTTTAAATAGTTAAGATGATTTTAAACTTTTAAACAAAGTTTTGAGACATGTCCAAGTTTAGAACGATAAGGATATAATTTCATATGAAATATGTAGTAAATATGTTTTTATTTAGATACTGATGAAACCTTTAGTGTATAACATTTTAACATACTTTACAATATACTTGAAAACATTTTTATATTAAACAATAAGTTTTTTGTTTGATTAAAGGTTAAAGTGCAAGGACAAAGTATGGAAATGCTGAGAGCAGCATGTCAGCAGTTTTTGGGGAAAAGTGAATCAGAAATCAATCATATTGCCTTGGAGACATTAGAGGGTCATCAGAGAGCTATTATGGGTCAAATGAGTGTTGAGGTGGGATCAGGCTGTTTTTTTTTGGCAGATTTAGAAACTATAATAAATATGTTATTTACACATGCAGAGTATTTTATGAAATCATTAGACACAATTTCACAACATTGTGAAATTCAAGTGTACTATTTTTTAAGAACACATGTCATGTTGTTTTTTCATAATTTATATAGGTACATGTCTTTTATTAAAAGAGAACATTAAAAGAGTGGGGGCTCATTGACAAAAAAAAAAAAGTTTTTCAAACATCATAAAGTGAGCCTTTGGTGTGGTGAAGTGTTATGGGGGACTGGATTGCCTCTGGTACACAAAGGGTAAATAAGAGATGTTAAAAAGCAAACAGATCTTTTTTTTTATATCCCTATTCTTTTGGTCTTAGACACTTTTAAAATCTAAAACTAAGCAGTTACTTTTTACATATTAACACTGGATAGCATTTCACAGTTGTTTTTTATTGTAAAGACCTACAAGTCCCTGTATTCCATTCATTTCAAAGCTAAAGTCTTTTTTAATGCTTAATAACTCACAGCAAGGAACCTGTGAAATCAGGCATATCTTTTTGTAGTTGTTGACAATTTTAGTGACTGAGAAAAAGGGTACTTTTGAGGCATAAGGGCAGGGGCTTGAGCCCATCCGCTCACTCTGCTCCTGTGCATGTCAATGGAAGCTTCAAAATAACCCAAAAGAAGTTAAGCACTCAGCATTAAAGCTAGTTTACTGTTTAGATAGGTACAAATCATACTTAATTTCTTCACTGTTTAACCTATATGCAAAAAGTGTCTGCTCTTTGTATGTATGTTAAAAACAGTGATCAATTGACTAGCACCAAACAGTTATGTGTCAGTTATTTGTTTGCCATTTGTTGGTTGAAGTTTAGTTTAGCTGAGCTCTCAAAACACCATTTTTTTATTAATCATCATCCTCTTCAGCTTATTGGCTTAAAACTTTTTGTTTTTATTATCTTTTCTCCCATTTTATAAATCTGTAATTGCCCATGACACTTATAAGGGAATTATAAAATCATTTTCTAGTATTAGTAAAGAGGCTGTAGCAATGAATATATAACCAATTCGTAATGAATTATAAATAACTTTTATTTCTAAAATAAAAATAGTGCTTGGGGGCATATTTTTGATAGTTGGATTAAAATAATTTGTGATTTTATTCCCTTGTTGGGGACTTGTTACATTTTTTGGAAGATGTAATGGTAAAACTTCTTGTTGAAAATCTTTGAGTTTTTTAGAATATTGTAAGTTTAAGAAGGTGACAAACGTATGTTTGACTGAGAAAAAAATGGGACTTGGTTCATGTCTGAAGTTAAAGAATAGTGACTTCCAGTATACCATAGTTCTATTGGCTAATCTTTTAATTCCTTAAAATGAATCCCGAATTCCTGCCATAATAAAATGTAAGTTAATGAAACATAGTATCATATTTTTAAAAATCAAATTAAAAAAACATGATATAAAAACTTGGTCTTTACCACAATGGATTCCCTTTAGAATGCTAAAGGACTCTTAGGGGTGTGCAGAAGGCTGTATACTTTCACTTTCAATATTCATATCCATGAAGAAAATTAGTTGTTTTAAATTGTTTTTCAGGAAATATATAAAGATCGAAAGAAGTTTTCCAAGCAAGTTTTTGAGGTTGCATCATCAGATCTGATTAATATGGGTATTACTGTTGTATCATACACCATCAAGGATATTGGTGATGATCAGGTAAACTTTAATTATTTTGTAGAATTTCACTGTTAAAATCTTGTTATTGTTTTTTTCCTACTTGCTAAAATATAGCACTGTTTAATATTATATGCATTTTTATGAAAACTTGTATTAAAGATAACACAAGCATTCAAAGTATTAGATTAAATAGTTTTTCAGTCGGAAGCCATAGTAATATTACAACTTATTATTTTTTACCCATGTTGACTTAACTCTTTCAACACGGGCTTGGTCGATTTTACCGACCACATGACCTCTTTTTACTTGTTTCAAGTTGTAATAATTTTGATACCACAAATTTTTAATACAGTATGTATATCTTCACAAAATTTAGCAGACTTTCAGTAAACATTATAAGTCTTTTACATACATAAAATCAGATTTATTAGTGAAGTATTTTTTAATAAACTAAAAAAAGTTTGTCTGTGAATATATCAAGTTTTTTTTACTACCTCGAGTGCAAAGTGATTTTCATGTTAAGATTAAAAATACTCTCCTTCTCAAAAATCTCAAATTTTATTTGAGTAAGCTCTTAAACCTCCTAAATACATTTCAAACACTTGTTTTCAGAAAACTGTATTTTATCTGTTATTTTCTCTTCCCTAACTCTGTACAAAGTTGGTCAATTGGACCGACCTTGTAACCATCCAAAAAAAAATTTAAATCTAAATTATCCCTTTTTTCTTTCAAGAATGACTTCAAATTGTAACATGAAACTACATTTGTTTATTCTAAGTTGCTTTAAACTCGTAACAGCATACATCTATTTATCTTTAAATTTTATTGTTTGATTGCCCTTTTAACTGTGTCTAACTACTATTCATGCCATTATAAGTTGTAAATCACTTGGGGAATGTGGATCTCACGTTACGTTATCGAATTTCATTACCCATGAGCCTCTCAGATGCATGCCTCGTGGAACATTTTTATTATATTATTACTTATTTTACTATATTATTACATCTTGAGGATGACGTTGTAACGTCAAAACATGTAGAGTCGTCAACTTTTTAAGGCCTAAATAAAATGTTTTTAATTGTGTACCAGTTTAACGTTGAATATTATTTATGATTTTAGATGTATACTGTTATGCCTTTAAAGCTATTTATGATAAACAAATGTAGTTTCATTTTACAATTTGAGGTCATTCCAGAAAGGAAAAAAAAAGAGTAATTTAGATAATTTTTTTCTTTTAAGTGGTTAATAGGTCGGTCAAATTTACCAAGTTCTATAGAGTTAGAGTAGAGAAAATAACATAAAATATAAAGTTTTAATGAAAAAAAAACGTTGGAAATTTATTTAGGAGGTTTTAGAGATTACACAAATGAGATTTTTTCAGATGAATAAAGGTATTTTTAATCTTAACATGAAAATTACTTTGCATTTGGACTAGTCTAAAAAAATAGACTTGATATATTCACAGACAAATCTTTAATAAAAATACTTCATTAAGAAATCAGATTTTTTGTGTGGGAAAGACTAGTAATGTTTACTGATAGTCTGTCAAATTTTGTGAAGATACACGTACCGTATTAAAAGTTATTGTATCAAAAATATAATGAATACAAACTTGGCTGATTTGCCCAACCTTTTAGCAAGACAGTTAATGGGTAATTTTTATATAGGTTATAAGAAATTATTTACCTTGTTCTTTTCAGAAATATGTAAAATCATGATGTTTTGTATTTATCGGATATTTCTGAGAAAAGAATCTTTAGATAGGTGAAGTACTGTGAAAAGACTTGCAAAATTATGATGAATCTTATATCCTAGTATGAATGTAGTTCCAATTTCTGAACTTAATTATTTTAATTTTTCTACAATATTTCATAAAGTTAGTGTTTTTTTTTTTATACTAAGTTAAGTTTAGCATTGAAAAAACATACCATATACATATCCAAACATCCAGTTAAAGTAATTCAGTTATCTATACATTAAGTAAATAATGGAAGTACTTTCAGGAAACCAACATTTTTTTCAAGTAGATTTACTTTCTGTAGGGATACCTTAAGGCATTGGGAATGGCACGCACAGCTGAAGTGAAACGAGATGCTCGTATTGGTGAGGCAGAAGCCAGAAAAGATTCACAAATCAAAGTAGGTGAAATTAAGATTACAGTTTGTCTTTAAGTTAACAACCTGACATTAATTCATGTGAAGAAATAGCTTAAAGGTTTATTTGAAAAGAATTGGTTGGATAATATAATAATAATGAGAGAGGAGTAAAATTCATAGAACAGTTTTATTGGAGACAATTTTTCTTGCTGTAATTTGTCTTGTTTTTTTTTAAATCTATATTATGAGTAAAAACATTATGTATGTCAAAAAATACATAAACCTTACATTAGATAGTTCAAAATGTTTATATAAGAGTTTCATGAAATGAGTAAAGAAATAATCCACACTAGCAGCTAAATGGAAAGCTTTTGCACTTGGAATATTGAAAGATATTACTTTGGTTATAACCCATTTTTTAAAACAAATCTAAATGCATTTCACAAACTTCTTAAGTAAGTTGATCTCAAACTTTAACACTGTTTCAACAGTTTGGTGCATTTTATTCTTTGTGGGTTGTTTTCCATAGTTGTTGAGACTGTAGAATGTTTGAGAGTCAACCCTTAAAATATTTATTAGATTTCGTTGTTTTACACATTTCTTTGTGTGTGTTTTTAACTGAAACTGAGTATTTTCTTAACAACAGGAAGCTATAGCCGAAGAAGAACGAATGGCTGCCCGTTACCAAAATGATACTGAAATAGCTAAAGCTCAGCGAGATTTTGAATTGAAGAAAGCAGCATATGATATGGAAGTAAACACAAAGGTATGAATTTCAGAGTTTTTTTTTTAATGCTAAGGGAAAGACATAGGTTGATAAAAGACATTTATTTAATAATTATAGTACACCATTCTTTGCTTAGTCACATTTAAATCAAATTTCTTAGTTTTGGTAGAGGATTTGTTTGTCTCTTTATTTTGTGGTTTAGACATGTTTCCTCCTAGTAGCAAAATTCATGATTTTGGGTTAATTTCTACCCCCCACCCCCCACCCCCCACCCATTTCCTTCCAAAATAGAGTCAAAGGTGAGTCCTCCAACAAATAGCCAATCAGTACAAAAAATGAGGATATTTAACCAGTAAACAATATAAACTAAAATCATGTAATTTCTGATATATCTTACCCCCTCTCACATAATAGCTTTCTTTGATTTGTGCTGCCCTGTGTATTCTCAGTTTTCACTCACCACTAGCCTTGATGCTCCAATCTACCCTCACATGTTTACAAGTGATATAGTTGACTAGTTGTGGTGTAGCGTGGAATAACTCTCAACCAATAGGAGTGTGACACACCCTCCTAGTGCAGCTGACTCCATTTATGCCATAGAGCATTCTCATCACTTCTCTATTTGGCATTCATGGGTGTAGTTGTGCTAAACTTTTACTCAGTACTTCGCATTTTTGAACTTTAACTTTTAACTACCTTTTTGACAAGTTTTTTTTGTTATCATTTATATCTTAAATTTTCTTGTGGAATTTTTTTTTCTTTTCCACGCGATGAACTCAATTTCATGTAACAACTATGGCTTCTGGTATGGATCCTGCCACAACTGATCTAGTCATACTTAATACTACTGTGGTTTTGGGTCACACTTTTGACAGAGGAAGTCTTGGCCTTGGTGTATTGCGAATTAGTCTTACATGCAACCTGCAATGTCTCCTGAGCTGCAGTTGGATCTCTCTGGACAATCTTTTCCCATCTCCTGCTTTTGTAGCTCCTTCCCAAGCTACCCCTATGAATCTCCCTTGTCCTTCCTCAGCCTTTCTGGACATGATCTTTCAGGTTTACCTTTCATCTCTTCCTCCTATTTTGTATGGTTCCTCCCCCTCCCTCCTTAATTGATGTCCGATTATTTGGTTCTTCACCCCTCACCAGACATTCGTGTCCGTGTTGAACAATTCCTTATCCATTCAGAAACCAGTATGCCTAGACTTCCACATTTGGCTGACTTACATGCTTTGGCATACCATTGGTCAGAGTTTCCATTTCTTGATTCTCATACCTTGGAATCATTGATTTGGACATGAGGCTCTGATCCTGCTGCTACCCTTCGTTTTTCTCTGCCTAGTTTTCTCATCCTTATCTTACCTTCATGGCTCTCTTCCCTCATATGTCATCTGTTAACCCCCTTTCTGAAGCTATCCACCATTCTTTTGAAGGTTTTTTGGCAGATACAATTGCTCTTCTTTTCTATACATTGCCGTGTTTATCTTCTACTTCTGCTTTGTCCATCTTTATGTGGCTACTTTGTTGTTGGGATCTCCTTGGCAGGAATGCCCTTTTGTCACACATGCATCTGCTTGCTTGTTATCTGTGCGACTTTTTCCTGACTCCTTTCTCATGCCAGTCTGTTTTTGGGGATGCCCTTGATACTTAAGAGTCTTGGGTGGAGGCTGCACTCCTACGTTCCTCTATCTCCTCCCTTGTTTCTTATCTTTTCCAATCCTTTTCTGTTCCTATTCCTGTGGAACAGGTAGCAATTAGGACATTGGAGTATGAAACAATCATAAAGTTGTCAGAAAGGTAGCTAAAAGTTAAAGTGAACATAAAAGTGCAAAGTATTGAATGCAAATTTAGCACAACTGCACTCCTGAATGCCAAATAGAGAAGTGATGAGAGTGCTCTACAGTATAAATGGAGTCAGCTGCACTTGAAGGGTGTGTCGCACTCCTATTGGTGGAGGGTTATTCCATGCTACAGCACAACTCTATCACTTGTAAACACGTGAGGGTAGGTTGGAGCGTCAAGGCTACTGGCGAGTAAAAATTGAGAATATAGAGGGCAGCACAAATCAAGGAAAGCTATTATGTGAGAGGAGGTAAGTATTTATCGGAAATACAATTTCAGTGTAGGAAAATGCTAATATATGTTGGTTACCCAAAAATTTATAATGTTTCTATATTGTCTTTTAAAACAAAGAACTGGCAAATGAATAATTTAAGAAATATATATATATATCTTTCAATATAAGAAATTATATTTGCTACTTCCGTCAATGTCTGATACAAACAGATTTATATAAAAGATCCAAATGCTTCATAAAAGTTCATGAATGAAAGTATTATTCACTGATATGATAACTGCCTTGATAATTAGTTATCTCGTGCTTCACTGCAGTAATAAATACAGTGAAAGTGCAGCATGTTATCCTAGGCATAAGTAAATATTCCCTGTAAGTCAATGTTTTTCTTGGTTTAGGGTTTCTTTCATCCTTTTAGTAATTCAGGCATTGTTTCTTATTATTTATTTTCATGACTAAATTGCTCAGACATTGTTGAGGTAGAAATAATTCTTTACTTTTTTTTCATTTATGTTTTTTATTGAAAGGTGTTCAAATATGAAATATTTACATTTTTAAAGTTTTTTTCCATTACTTTGTAATATGCAGCATGGGAATTTTTTTTAACCCATTATATATGTATTCATACATATTCTGTAAGTGCTGGTAATATTTTTAAGTATTCTATGTGGAGGCATTATTGGAAAAAAAAACAACAAAACATATTTAACTCTAGTAAAATATAGTGACCAGCATCAGAAATGTTACTTTTTTTATTTTATTATTCTAATGTACGTCATATAGAAAGCAGAGTCAGACATGGCCTACAGCCTGCAGGCAGCTAAGACTCGTCAGCTCATCAAGGAAGAACAGATGCAGGTGATGGTGGTGGAGCGAACCCAGCAGATCCAAGTACAGGAGCAAGAAATCCTCCGTAAGGAGAAAGAGCTTGATGCTGTAGTGCGGCGTCCCGCTGAGGCTGAAAAGTACCGATTGGAGAAACTAGCTGAGGCTAACAAGTAGGTGATTTTACATACTTATTATTCTTAACGTTCTCACTGATGGCTTAGCAGTAAGTTTCAGGGCTCATAATCCCTAAAAATCAGGTTTCGATATCTGTGGTGGCCAGAACACAGATAGCACATTGTGTAGCTTTGTGCATAACAATGAAAAAAACAAACTCCACAATGTTTCTAATGATTATTACACGTGAAGGTTTAGTAATTTAAAATATGAATAATGGTTGTTTTGTTATGAAGATTTTATAGTGATCATTGTTTTAAGCCTAGGGTTTGCTTTAAAGATCACTGCCCTAGTTCTTTATTTTTATCTTAAAGATTTTAAGGTTTTAGAAGCTATCAATTACCCAAATAGTTATTGTAATATTCATTTTTATTATGATTTTATGTAGTTAACATTATTTGCTGCATATGATGAGAAAGTTGTGTGGAAAAATGTATGCTAATTAGTTTACAATTCAAATAATTTCTTCTATTTCATAGACTGTTTTCATGTACATCAAATCAGCAACACAAGTTTTCAGAAACAAATCATAAACTTTTCAACTAGTACACGTTGAATATTATAAAAATTGGACCTTGACTTGGTAAAAAGATTATGAAACCCAGAAAAAACATGTACCTAAATCTTCGTATCATTTTTTAACATTTTTTTAAATTAGGTAATGTATTTTTTTTAGAAACAAATCATAAACTTTTCAACTAGTACACGTTGAATATTATAAAATTGGACCTTGACTCGGTAAAAAGATTATGAAACCCAGAAAAATCATGTACCTAAATCTTCGTATCATTTTTTAACATTTTTTTAAATTAGGTAATGTATTTTTTTTAGAAACCGTGTTATAATGGAGGCAGAAGCAGAATCTGAAGCAGTTCGAGTAAGTATTAGTTTATGTTGTTTATTGTAAAAGTGCCATTTGTGTTTGATCTATGTCTCCATTAATGTTTGATATAAGTGTGTGTTTACCCTCACTGATGTTTCTGTCAGTCTAATAGCCAAAATTGATGTTTAATTGATATTAGTTGTTTATGAGCTGCTGAAAAACACTTGTATCACTGAACATTTCTGAAAATGTATGTTATAATGATAGGAATGATGCTATTAACCAAAGTAAAGGTATTTTATTCATATACAAGCCATTGAAAAATTTTAATTTTTTCCAAACATTTTGGATTGTCTGTTATTACAATGAAAGTAGCTATTCTTTTTTATGAAGTATTTCTTAATATGACTTTTTGTATGAACTCTGAATAAATTAGCTCAAAATATATTCTTATTATTGAAGTTCATTTCATTCTTAATTTATCAACCTTTTTCAGCTTTTGTGCTTTTTCTTTTTACATATAATTTGGATCAGGTTATTTTCTCACATCTAAATGATATACTCTGTGTAGATCCAAAGTTGACTGACACCAATTCTTTTATGTCTACAACTTGTTGCTTCACTTTACATGTGTTCTTATCAGTTACAAGACTGAAAACTGACTCCTGTATAAATTGCTAAACTTTTGCAGTATAGATATATAAATATTTTTAATTGTGGATCTAAGACAAAGTAAAATTAATAATTTATTTGAATAAATGTTTACCAATTAAAGGTGGATAAAATTGTACCTAGATTAATAATTTTCCCCTGTCTCCAGGTGGAAGTACAGCAGTAAGTTTACAGACTTACAGTGCTAAAATTCATGGTTCAATTCCCTGTGGTGGACAAAGCCTTGCCCTAACACAAACAAAAAACAATTTTTCCAAATAGTTTTGCTGTTGGTGAAAAAAGAGACTGTTTAACTAAGACTACAAGCTTTTGGTAGCTTTGGGACTTTAAGAAAAACTTTATTGTGATACAGTGTACTTGGAAAAATGATCCAGTATTTAAGCTAGAATTTACTTTATTACATTAACATAAGTATTGTATAATAACCATAACTGGGAAGCTTCTCTGGAGAGAGAGAAAGAAGTTGTAAACGTACTTCAGTATTTATTAAGTGTAGCAAAAAGATGTTATATCTAAAAGAAAATGTTGAACAAAATGTTCAACTTGTCAACTAAGATAACACATTAAATATTAAAGTTATGGTGAGAGTAGGAGAAATTATTACTCCATGTGACTCAGTGTTGTGATATAACTTTTATATCTTTCTAAATCTGGATCTGGGAAGATTTTATATGTAATTACCATCATTTAATTATTGTTATTAGTTTTCTTATAAAGGTAAATATTTGGATATTGCTGAATTGGTGGCATTTCAAGATACAGTTAACAAAAGTGACGGCATTCTAACTTGTGTTAACTTAGTGATCAGTTTCACACAAAATATTCAGTATCCATTAAAATTTTGTAAACAGACTTTAAATAGGTTATAAAATTACAATCGTAAACACAGAATTGATCTTGTGAACAAGAAGCAGGAATTTTGTAAAACTAGTTGTTTCTGCTCAAATTTTTTTAATAGTTAAAAGGAGAAGCTGAGGCTTTCTCCATTGAAGCCAAGGCCAAAGCTGAAGCTGAACAGATGGCCAAAAAAGCAGATGCTTTTAAAGAATACAACAAAGCTGCTATGATCGATATGATGTTGGAAACATTGCCGAAGGTGAGGATGGAGTTATTTCTCAGTTGATCTAAAACAGTATAAATTTCTGTCTTTTAACATTATTAAATTTACATACTGTGTTGGCTTCTCTGAGGTTCTGAAAGTGTATTTTCATAAAAAATATTAGTGCCAATTATTTGAAAAAAAGTTGTAGTTAGTTTTTAATGTCATACTTGAGTTGATTTTAAGTCATAACAGTCATAGTTACTATTTTAAACCAATAACAGAGGCAGGCTCAACTAGCTAATTGCATATTTTATCCTTAAACCTACCTGCTTTAATAATTTAATATATCTTTGCCTTTGAAATAATATAATCACACACTTGACTGCTATTGGTTAGGTTTCTAAAACCTGCTGGTTAATTCTGTTTTCATTGACTTTTAACTCAACTTACCATAATTTTGTTATTTTTTTTTTAAATTGGTTCACATTACTTAAGGAAAAATTTGAAATTATCTCGCTATGAAAGAAGGCTTAATTATCAAGTTATGTATGATTTAGTGCTGTTTCTTTAAAGGGGAAAATTATGACAGATTTTTAATTTATTTACAATTAAAACTTAATTGCTAATATTAATGTATAAGAGAAACTCATATTCTCTAATTTTAATGTATTTTGTTTTTCAGTACATTATTACTAGATGGGTCTTTCATTTTCTTTTGTAAACCCCCACCAGGTATTTTACAAGCCCGTATTGGTCTGAACCTATAAATATGAGGACAGTATTCAATGTGATAAGAAACAAGTGCTGTCAGTTATGGTTTATTATTATAATACAATAATCTTATAGCTTTCTTGCCAGGGTCTTTTATAAATTCATATAGGTTAGTTTAAAGCTGTAAACATAAGCTGGTGTTCAGCTTGATTAGAAACAAGTGCTGTCAGTTATGGTTTATTATTATAATACAATAATCTTATAGCTTTCTTGCCAGGGTCTTTTATAAATTCATATAGGTTAGTTTAAAGTGTAAACATAAGCTGGTGTTCAGCTTGATAAGAAACAAGTGCTGTCAGTTATGGTTTATTATTATATAGAATAGACTCGGTGCTTTCTTGTTAAAGTATCTCAATAGAAATAACATTTCTTGTACACCTTGAGCTAAATATTAGGTTAAATCTTACTGTATAAACAGTGTTTTTGTGAACTTTTAGGTAGCTGCTGAGGTTGCAGCCCCACTGTCTCAATGTAAACGGGTTGTCATGGTATCTGGGGGTAAAGGAGATGTTGGTGCCAGCAAACTGACTGGGGAGGTGTTGGATATAATTAACAGAGTTCCTGAAGCTGTGACCAGACTCACCGGTGTCAACATTGCTGATGTAAGTTGTTGATACTTTTGAAATTAAGGGTTTGACTAAAAAAAATGTTTGAAATGTCTGCAAACAATAAATTTTCTAATGATTTTTATAAAACGTTTCTGGGAATTTTACAAAACAACTTTAAAATATCACACATTGACTTCTGGTATTAAAAAAAATGTTTGATTGAGATAGGAAACAGCTACGAGATAAAACATTTTTTAAGGTTTTTATCAAATTTCACATCAAGATTACTTATAAACTACCTGTAGTATATCATGTTTCTGCAAATGTGTCAAACTGGACACATTTGTGAGTAACTCTGATAAATATCAATTCAATTTTGTGTCAGTTTATAAAAATACCAGAGAATGTTTGTACCAAGTAAGTCCATTAGACACTTAGAACTGATGATTTATATTGCTTAATTTGCATTAGAAAATTGTTATTGCTTTCTCTGATGAAAACATGTTTGCATTAATTTATTTTCCATACAATTTTGTGTTATATATAAATAAGGGTTTACACCAATCGCACGGGTAAGACCTAAAACATGGGGTTTATATTTAAGCTTTCATGCAAACCTATTACATTGTTTAACCTTCATTTCTGATAAATATTTTCTTTGTCTTTTTTTAAAAAAGAAATATAATAAATAAATATATTGATAAGTAAAATGTTATGTTGTTTTATATAGATCAAAAGTGATAATAGAAAACATTACTTATACATAAATATAAGAAAGATAGAATAAGAAACATGTGCAATCCAAGCATTAAAACAAGATACTAAACATTAAAAAACAGGAAACACAATTTTGTTTGCCTATAACGGGCCTTGATTAGTAATAGCTCTAATTATAGCTTGGCCGTTTTTGTTTTTCTCATACATTGAATGTTTTTAATTAGACAAATTACCTGAAAGCTCACTGGTTTATTATTTACTCTTTAGTTAACAATTTCTGTCTTTATTTTGTTCTGTATAGTCCCTGAGGATGGCACAAGCCACAATATAAAATGAACAGAAAGACACGAGATCATCTGGAAAATAAAGCTAGTGACATTTGATGGCTATTTTCGTCTTGGCATCACTTTTGATTTGAAATATGGGTAGTTTTATGTATTTCTCTTCTGAAAAACATGTTGTCCAATAAGAGTTTCATATTCTTGTTTGTATCAAGTGTATTAAGCAGTGTGTTTGTGCAGAGGTGTTTCATACGTTAAATTTTATTTTCTACATCACTTAAAAACAAAACTTTTTTTTAAATCGCAAAACCTGTTGTGCTTCTGTAAGCATATTCAAATGCTTTAAGAAACAAAAGCTTTGTAAATTACAGAGTAATAACTTGGTAGATAGACTTATTTACTTCTTATAAAAACACGAACTTTTGTCACCTTTCACTTAAAATGCTAGAGAAAGGGTGGAATAAATAACTTTATCTACTTCCATAAATGTGTTATTGTTTCAGTATTCACTGCTAAAGATCATTTATTTTGTTTATGTAAAAGTTCAGTTAAATTAAATAATTGTTTCTTTATGGTTAAAGATGCTTATATGACCTTTGCCTTAATAGTAGTTCATAAAACTGAAAATTTACTATAATAAATTTTTCTTATCTTTCTAGTTTGATTGTATGTGGTATTTCACGAACT
>NW_013665774.1:412668-417847 GCF_000517525.1 Limulus polyphemus | reverse complement strand
TATATATATATATATATATATATATATATATATATATATGTGTGTGTGTGTGCTTTTTTTTTTTACCAGGTATATACCATGATTTGAAAACAGTTTTCAAGTACAAATTCTATAAATAGAGTTATTTCATTCTAAACACTGAACAAGGTTGTAAGCCATTGAAGTGGTTTTTGTATTGTTTTTTCTAATGCTATTCTACAAGAAATATGAAACAGTAGAAGTATGCTGATCCACTGTAGTCTCAGGGTAAAGTATGTCAAATATAGCTAATGGCTTATTCTCAGACTTTTTGCCGAGTTATCTTAAAGCATTAATGCTAAGTATGAAAATCTCATAAGGTTGCTGAAACCAAAAGATGTGTATAAATAGTATTTTTAATGTTAAGAAAGAATATGCTTTTATTATATTTAATTGCTTTACAACCCTTTTTTAAATGTTGTACTACAACACACAACACTTTTACCATTCTGCATCAATAGAAGTAGGTCAGTAAGTACTGAAAGAAACGTAGTACTAATTTGAAAATAAACATCCATAACTTTTGCACATGTATTTCTGACACCAGCAATAGCAGGTAACTAAACATGTTAATATACATATCACTGCTGAATGGTGGAAGTAATGAAATGTGACCTTGCCTTGGAATATTTTATTTAAAGTTTCACTATAATCATAATGATAGAGCTCTGAAGCGATGGCTATTAATCTGTTTTAAAGTGGAAATTATTATAATTTTTCTCTAGATTTTGCTTGTGTGTTTAGTTAAGTTTATTACTCTTTGTTTTGTATGTGTGGTTAAAGTGTAATTATTCAATGTGTATGTTTCATTACATCACATCCAGTCAGTGTCGTAATAAGGGATGGCAATATAGGCATTGTGCATATACTTTTTATTATACAGAACCTTACATCTAGTCTTCAATATTAAGTTTTGAATTTTTTCAGAGAGAAATATAGTTATTATTTTTATGTTTTATTAAGGATATCTACATACAGAGCTACTTCGATGGAATTTATTTGTAATAGCAGGTAACAGTGGTTGTAAATTACAAAACAGGTCATTAACTGTGTATCTGTAATTATTTCTTTAAACGTATAAATGTTGGACTTGTGTTAATAAAGATGTTTAAATTAGACCACTGATAAACATCTGAGGACCAAACGTATAAACATTTTTAACATTAGGAAATATAGCAATGATGTATATATAAAACTATATTTGATTTCTGCACAAATTTACAAAGTTGTAGTAATAAAAAGTAAAATTTTGAAATTGTTTATAAATACATAATCAAAAATTTTTTATGCATGAAAATTTTCAACTTTTAGACCATAATGATTAATTTTTCTGATCCATAAGAAAATTTTCTCTCTCACCATATACATACCTTAATGAACAACCTTTTTTATATATAAGAAGTCACTCATTTTTTGTTCATGAGAAATTTTACTTTTTGTCTCTCAATATTTGCTGTAAATGACAGGTAGCGAGGTTTCACAAGTGTTTCAGACAGTTCTCGTGCTGTACTGTAGAAGTCTGGTGAGCTTTAGGACACAATTTTCTGCTACCTGAGTTGTTTTTATTTTATCATAAAGATATGTGGCAATTGTTCATCATATTGAACTTAATGGGTGTCCATTTTCTTTTCCTCGTGCTGAATGTCACTCTTATTATTTATCTGACTGTTGTGATTTGGCTGTATGTGACAGATTTTGTACTCATCAACCAGCATAAAAGTTTGCCGTATTAATGATTTTGTTTGATTTTAAAGAGTTCACAATACTATATATTGATGTTATGAATATTTACTGTAGATCTTTATTTTTCTTTAGTTCTATTATTAAGTGTTGATTGAAGTATTAAACTTGTATGAGATTGTTGTTTTTTCTGTGAATTTTTGAAATTATTTTACATATGTTTTGTGTTGTTTTTTTTGTATTTGGAATAACTGTTTGTATTTTATCATGACTGTAATGAATAAAGTCTATCATAGCTTGTGACATTTCAATCCCTGTGCTTTCAAAACTAAATTTTTACCAACAAACAAAAAACGTTTGTTGTTTAATAAAGATGTGATAATCACAGTGACATGTCAGCATATGTGTGATTGTATATCTTGTCATGTACTATAAAATTGTTCATCTAGTTTTAGTTACATCACCTTGTATGATTGAAAATATCGATCCTATTTGTAACTTTTTATTCTGATAGCTTTACATTACATAGTTATGTTAAGGCATTATTGGCGTGTTTTTGCTGCTGATATGCAACTGTCCTCAGATACGTAATTATTAGAAGTACTGGGGTTTGAACTAAGAACCGTTTGATATCAGAATGTGATAGGATTATCCACTGCAATAGGCTGTTACCTGCTTATTCAAACTTCATATGGTCTGTTTATTTGTTTTAACTGTGGTGACCCCTCCCCCCTTCAGGATCTGCTACAATTTATATTGAATAGATGTGAAACTCCTGTTTGATCTCTGGTTGGGAATGTTGTCTGATGTTCTTGAGTCCTTACTTTAATTGGTTGTATATTTTCCCTAAAATATACCTATCTATATTTGCTGGTGTTCTGTGTTGTTCCAGTGTTGTGGTTCTTCATATTTTGTGAGTACTTGTTTCATTTTTGAAGACTGTATGAATCTCATGTATACAGATTCTTGTAAAAGCCCTTCAAGTAGGAATGGGTAACTGTAGGATTATAGGTATTTTCTTTTGATTATTTCTTTTTAATTCTCATTCTTTCTCACTACTTGGAAATAGCTATCATTTGTATGTGTTCCTGTACAAACATGTATGACATTGGGATTATCCACTCAGCAAAATATTCCACTTCAACCATAAACATATCTCAGGTAAGTTGGCAACACCTTATTATTCTGGCCATGCCATAACAAAGTACATAGCCTTTTATCCTTTTTAAATAATTAGTACCCATTCAGTCTATTCACTATGGTAAGATAATCATCTAACAGGCTTCCCATCTTTAATGTTATGGTAACTAAACAGATGTATAACTTGTGATATGATGTATAAAAACTCATCCTAGTAGTGCAAAGAAAGGCAGAAGAAACAACCAAGAAAGAAGCAGATAAGTTGGAGGATGTAGCTACATTAATCAGAAGGCTTATTATCCTTGTGAGCTTCTAGTCACTGCTGGAGCAGTTAGAGGATGTAGGTAAATCAGTCAGGAGGCTTATTATCCTTGTACGCAACTAGTCACCACTGGAACACTTAGAGGATGTAGATACATTAGTCAGGAAGCTGATTATCCTGGCAAGTTTTCTTATTACTGCTGGAGCAGTTGGAGGGTATGGATACATTAGTCATGAGGCTTATTATCCTTGTGAGCTTCTAGTTACCACTGGAACAGTTGGAGGATGTAGGTGCATTAGTCAATAGCTTTATTGCCTAGAAACTGATGAAGTGTCTTGTTGATATATTGTTTCCAGTTGTATTGAGCAAATGAAATGATTAGAATTCTGTATTTATGAATATCTCTTGACTCTTAGAGGAAATATTGATTAGTTGTTTTAGTGTATTTACCTTTATACATTTTTGGGATCCTGCATATGGTTCTCTGAAGTACTGTTTATGGTTTTACATATTGTCCTCTTACTTAAGTTGAATAATTGATTATCTTTATTCTTGTTTGTTCTTTATAACTATATGTAGGTTCAGCATGTTGTTCTAATCCCTATTTTACACATTGAATTAAAAGTTACAAAGACCTCTGTTGTAAATAATTTTCAACACTTTTTATTGACTTAAGAGAATAAATGTTTTTTGTTTTTACTTTGTTACATCAGGTTAATCAGGCATTATCAGGTGATTTACATGACATTATTAGAACAGAAATAAATTTAAACTGAAGAAAAGTATATGAGAATTAAAGTTGGCATATCAATGTAACAACATGTTTTAAAGCATAATTAAAGTTACATGAATAATTAAGCTACTCATAACCAATCAATTGTATAAAATGTAAAATCCATGTGGAGGTAAAAGTTTTATATTATTTCTAAAGTAATCCAGAAGAGAATAATTATAACAGATAGAATTAAACAACTTTATATTTTATTAGATAACCTATGGTATATTCTTCATTGCCAGACATTAATGTTTTATATTATTATCTATGATTAGAATTTTGACTTTGTAAAAATCAAAGAGATTTTTGTACTTTTATATATGTTCATATGCATGGTAAGAAGGTTTTAAATATTTTTGCAAACGAATGAAAATCCGTCTGTTCATATCTCCAATGTATGAGCTTTTACAATCTGTACATTCATTTTCATGCACAGTTCCTGATTTATCATTGTTGGTATAATGTTTTGAGACGTTCTGACCTAATTGTTTTACTGGGTAGAAATGTGAAGTAACTCTTTTTACCAATGACCTTACAGCTAAAATGGCGAGTATGTTTGGTGAAGGAATTAGAATCCATGACTTGCAGATTGTGAGTCGAGCATCCTAAACTACCAGGCCAAAGTACATAAGTAATATACTTATCTGTTCGAATTTCCATGTGTTGTTGTGAATTACTTACCCATGTTTAGTAATTATAAAATAAGTAAATAGCATACTATAGTATTCGAACATACTTGCTTTAGTATTCACGTTCCCCAAAAAACCAGTAATATACTGGTGGTTAAATGTTAAACTTGTAAGCCTGGAAAGAATTAAGTGGAATACAAGACCATACGTATGTCTGAATTATGCGTAAAATAAGCCTAGTCTGAATTTAAAAAATACTCGTATTTAAAACGAGTAATTCTGAGTTTAATACCTGCAAGTTTAGTGCAATCATGTACGAGACCAAACATTGTAACCTTACCTTACCCCAGGCCTATCCCAAAATACGACTATATTCACAAGAATACAGATTCTAAGCAGAATGTAACGCAACCCGAGTCTCAATGTTGAAGCTTGGATTAAAATAAAAGCATACATTAACCGAATTACCGTATTTTTCGGTGTTTAAGACGCACTTTTTTACCCCAAAATTTGATGTCAAAATCTGATTGCGTCCTATACACCGAAAGTGTAAATATATTTAAATAGGCATGCATAGTTTAGTTCAATTGAATGTGTTATTTATAACAATAGTAGTTTTTTTCTTTCAAAAACACAACTATTTATAATGCTCCCTAAATAATAAAAAAATTAATT
>NW_013665774.1:404489-412647 GCF_000517525.1 Limulus polyphemus | reverse complement strand
ATTTTCTTATTTTGATGTTTTGAGCTCTTTTGTGTTTATAACAATATATACTAATTTTTAAAGTATCAAATTGAGTTTTTGTTCAATAAAAATCTTTCAAATGAGACTGTAGCTTTTTTTCCCCCAAAAAACTTTGTCTTCAAAATAATGGTGCGTCTTGTATTCCGAAAAATACGGTACACTAAAATCGGGCTAGCTTTGAAGAAGGGCCAAAAAAAGATATTATTATTATTATTATACTTGTTATACCCATTACTCTTAAACTTTACAATGGTTTTTACATCTGGTTCAAAACAGATAATAAATATAAAACTGATATGTCTATTTAACATTTCTACCCAGTAAAACAGTTAAGTCAGAACCTCACTAAACTTCCCATGCATATGGACGTATGTCAAAATACAAAAATTCCTTTAATTTCTACAAAGTCAAAATTCTAAACAGAGATAATAAAATAAAACTTCAAGCAAAAGTCCTAGTAATAATAAAATATAACATTTGTTTGATAAAAAATATACATAAAGATGTTCAGTTCTATCTATTTTAATTATTCTCTTTTGGAGTTTTTAATAAGTTAGTGGTGTTGACTAGCTGCCTTCCCTCTATTCTATGACCTCTAAAGTAGAGGCGGTTACCGCAGCTATTCCTCTAGTAGCTCTGTGCGGAATTTAAACCAAACAAATATATTTCTTTATAAATTAAATGTGAAATAGGTAACTCGCAATATCTGTACCAGATTAGTAGCGATTTCATACTTTTAGGTTTTCAGGCTTATCATGACTGTAAATACAACAAAGTGTAATGTAGCCGGTGAAAACATTCTGCACTCCACAGTACAGCCATCAACCTTATTGTGCTAAACTTGGGTAAACCAAAAAAAATTATTGAGTACCAAGGTGCCAACACCTACTGTATGGACTTTGCTTTTGCTAACTCCCCCTTGAGTGTCATTTCTTCCTGGCATAAGGGACATAATGTCTGCAGTAATCACCTCGTGCCTCATGTTAAGCTTTCTTGGCAATGCTTGTACTCTCAAGTATCTCTCCACCATCAAAGTCAAATAGTTTCTACAAGCGGTTTATCCCATACTAATGTAATTGTGATACTGATAAAACATTGAAAGCATGAAATCAAGCCTAGGCTGAATCCATGTCATTAAAGCGGGAGTCAGCCTGGGCAGAGGAGATAATGATTGTAGGGAACATAGAATGCACTTTCTACAGTTAATAAGCTTCTAAAACACGAGACATGAAATGGAACGAACTGTACAGCAAGTGGTGGTATTCCACTCCATACAGAAGAATACCAAGGCAGATACATTAATTATGATCATGGTACACGCAGAATAGACTCTAGTTACATAAATCGTTATATGAGCTATAACCACGAAATACAAAATGCTATAGTTTCATCTGAAGATGGAACTCCAGGTGTGAATGGTATAAGAATCTATATCTTAATGAAGCATATAGAAGCCAAGCTGATGAAGATAGAGTTTGAATATCAATGTAGATAGACAACTGGTAGCATATACCAGAAATATGGACTGGTGCTTTTATCAAATCCATGAAAGATCAGTTTCTTTAAAGATCATCGAATCATCATCCTACAAAACATCGTTAGCAAGATCCTAGAGAATGTTGTAGCTTGAAGTCTTGTCTATCACATGGAATCAGTACTAACATCATCATTAGGTGATTATCACAGTGGAAGGAAAATCTTGATGAACACTGCTGAATTGGCAGCTGTTATATGGGAAGGCTTTGAAGCTGATCAGAATGCCTTAGCAGTACTTTCAGATCTAGAATATGCCTACAATATAATCTATCTGTCCATTCTTGCTGACAAAATGCTTAGAATAGGCACCTGTTTAACATGAGTCATAGCTGCATTAACTACCATAAAATGCATCATGAGGCATGGACGCTATCAATCAGGCTGGACCACCACCTAAACTGGTCTTTCTGAAGGATTATCTTTCTCGCCAGTCCTATTCAACAACTACATCATGGATTTAGCTTGACTTGTCAGTCCAACCAGATGTTTTATGCTGATATTTGCTGGTGACATTCTGGTGTATAAAAAAGGCTCTAGAAAAGCTGAAATTGAAAAGAAGATGCAATCAACTCTTAGAAGGGTGAACAATTGATTCAATGAAACGGGAATGGTAATCATTCCTGTCAAAGCCACGGCCATGCTCTGTACATTCAACAAACCATCAAAATCATTTGCAGACACCACTATCTCTCTGTAAGAAACCCTAAAGTATTAGGGTAACCTTTGACAGACAAATGAATTTCAACATACACTTTAATACCATAATAATCAGAGCTACCAAAGGATCAATGCACTGAATGTTGCAGCATGAAACAGAGCTAAAGAACGTAACCTTCTTAACATCTACCAAAGTATTTTCCACTACCTCCTGGATTATGCACTATCAATGCTCAATATGAGTGTTGCACAACTAGATAAGATTGAAAAGATACAAACACCTGTTTAAGACTGGTCACGGGAAGTACTTCAGCCTAAGCCCTATTACACCTCAAAAGCTTGAACAGCTTCATACAACACAAACGGTGCTTACAAGAAAAATTCTTCCCTTGGTCTTTGCAGTGTAAATACCATGCATTCCATCAATTAAGATATTCAGCTCCACAACTATCCTGAAGATGCCAACCAAGTAGGGGATTCTTTAAAAGGCATCTCATGGGCGGACAGGTGCTATACAGCTATGATTAGGATAATTCGCCTCCACCACATCTCAGATGTACCCATGTATAATAAACATCTATACTGAGATCCATATAAAGCAGTCTAAACATAAATATAGAGATTGGGCAGAGGATAGAACAGAAAAATCCTGTCAGCACCTGTTTTTAAAACCATGATGGACAGTCACCTGTCATCATAGCCACAGCTTGTTCCTACACGAAAGTTATCAAGATAATTAGTTTAACATTCATATTCTTGTATAAAAATAATATTCTGCATAAGACTGGTAGAGCATTTCATCTTCCCGCAAGGATGTAGCTGAAAACCACATAAAGCAAGCTCCCCTCTGGATTGTTAAAAGCAATAGACAACAAGTAGACAATGTTACCAACATAATATTGCGACAGACTCATGGGCAGTACTGCATAAAATTTAGAGCGGTTGATCCCTAGATTGATGGCATAAAGCAAAGCAACTGTACAGTGAAACCATTATGTAATGCATATGACAAGCTCACAAAAAGTCCCTTTATCAAATTCAACACAACTCTACTGGCAGGATATCAACCTCCTATGCACTGGTAGGTGAAAGCGGTAACCATGTCTCTATTGGCATTCGGAGGGAACGAGAGTGCTGGAAAATAAAGTACCACATGGTGTAGCTAAGAGTAGCAAAAAGTTGGAAATGAGTAACAGTATACAGCCAGACGGTCACTGGTAACATCAGTAAAGGAACTGTCTTCTACCTCCTGCGATTCAGCTGGTCTCCACATGAGAGATTAACGCCTGTCGGCACAACGACTGAGATTGTCACCTCGTACTCAACTCAATAGCACAATATATTTAATTATTTTAACAGTTTCTTTTTCCTTATCAATTTGTGGTTCGTTATTAAAGGATGTAATTACTTCTACAGGATTGAAATATATTGTTACATTGAGACAGATATTTTGTTTTAATGTTATTATCCGTTGTAATTTCTTGAAACGTCGCTTTCGATGCCCACGTACTTTCCTTCAGCTTAAATTTATTTATTTATTTGTGAATTTCTATACACCAAAACCAAACATTCCATCACAACGTGAGACCTAATTTATTTATTTGTTTCACACTTCCTAGCACCGCTAATGAGCTGTGAATTCAGCAAACTAAGATGCTGCAGCGGAAGTAGCGAATCAAAGAAGAGATTGGCCCTTACGCCATCTTTTCTTCACTGAAATTCACGTTTTGACGAGGAAAAAATCACAAATAAACACCAACGTGAAGTATTAAAAAACAACAAAATTTGTTTATCCTTTATTTATTGAATGTTTTGTCATACAGTTACAAGCCCCAGAGATTAAAAAATAGAACAATTGCAAAGCTTTAAGAAAGCAAATTTGCAAATAAAATGTGGGAAAAAACATTTGCAACTAAAAACGTTTACCTAAGAGATAAATGAGTTGTTTTGGCAAGTAAAGTCAAACATATTCATTATATTTTATATAATGTTAATGCAAAATGTATTGTATTAGGTGTTGTATAATTTCATAAAAATCTTCATAAGCTTTTCCAACTCTAAGAATTTCTCAACTTTTTCTATTTGAAAATGAACTTTGGGCTAAATTTGTGATATTTTCCTAATAAAACGTATCATAGGTAGAATATGTTGTTATGGTTTGTTATTACTTATATCTCAAAACTGGTTTTAAGTAAGCATGAGGATCGCGGGTTTGAATCCCCGTCCAACCAAACATGCTCGCCCTTTCAGCCGTGTGGACGTTATAACGTTACGGTCAATCTCACTATTAGTTGGCAAAAGAAATGCCCAAGAGTTGGCGGTGGGTGATGATGACTAGCTACCTTCCCTCTAGTATTTCTCTGCTAAATTAGGGACGGCTAGCGCAGATAGCTCTCTTGTGGCTTTGCGCAAAATTCATAACAATCCAAAGCAAATCTAACTAAACATAAGACTTCCCGCAAACTTGAGATATAAAATGTTAGACTATAACTTCTACAATTTTAAGACAAACAAGAGGTAATTAATCTGTATACCAATAAAAAAAAACTTGAAAACCTACCCAAGCAGTGGCGGAAGGGATCCCTTTGGGGGCACTGGCAAAGGCTTATTAAAAGCACTCCACTAATAATTTGTGAGAAATATATCAGCACTGTGTATTGTACTTACATATTATCAGACAAGGGAGGAATTCATAACTTGCCAAAGAAGAAATAAAACTCTTGCCAGAATAATTTTGTGTTTATTTTAAAGACAGCTCTTAATTTAATATATTAAACAGGGTCTACTTTTCCACACCATACAGTGAGACTGACCATATGTAATATTTTAATAGTCTCTTCTATAATTCTAGTTTTACATCTCCCTTGAGCAATTCTTTGAGATTGAAAAATGCTGTTTTGATATTCATATATTTAGTTTTATCTCTTTTACACACCATTAACATTGATATTCGTCTCTAAATAAGTAAACACTTTTACATGTACCAACTCTTTAGCTTGAACAGTTGCAGTATACTGGTTTCTAAATCTCTAATATTGACTATTTTTATTGCTAAGAGCATTTTGAAAGTTTATTTATAATGAATTATAAAAAATATCTTTAATAAGGTAGGTCTGGGCGTGGCTTAGTGGCTAACATTGTGGTATTCTCAGGTTCATTGATTTCCCTACAAGTAATTGAGTTGGAACCACAGAATAACAGGAAATAAAATATGTCTCGCCAGATATGTTTAGAGGGATAAAATACAAACTATCCAGCTTGACTAGCTTCGAAGAAAAGGAAGAGACTGAACACAAGGTAAAACATAAAACATTCTTTACTTCAACCAAGTAACAATCAAAGTTTTAAGAGACAAGTATATTGTGCGATACATTTAGTAAGAGGTTCTCAAAATCTGTTAAAAATCTGTATATATGTATGTATGTTAAAATTTGTATTCATCTGTCCATGGAATGAGAAAACGTAGCATTATATATTGATAACAATAGTACTATTTATTTCAGGACGCACGTACTTCCCATGTGACTAATGACCACTTTTATTTCAACATAAGGAATGTTATATCTCTGAGAAACCACCTGACTTGCCAGTGAAAAATATAGCTGTTTATTTTTTATACAGTATATTCAACATCACAGCAATCTTTCCAATGAGAAAGTTCACGTGACACCCTAGCTGAATGACCTACTTACACAAGTAATGAGAGTGAGAGGAACTTATCGTTTTCTTTGATTGACATTCAATATTAAGACTTTATAAATAATCTGTAGAAAAAATATTTATATTAGTTGAGATAGTATGAAAAACACGATATGCTTATACACTACAGTATACAGCACTGAGATATATCTATATAAATATAATAGTACTGTCTGTTGTATGTCCATACTACTTTGCAGGGTGTGGATGAATTCTCACCAGAATTGGTATGTAGGTTCATTAGGTCCATACGAGGGTATATACAAATGTTCAGTTATGCGTTTTGTGGTTTTTATGGGCTTTTTTCTACCACTACTTCTCCCCCTCTAGATGGATCTTCACCAAATTTGGTATGGAGGTTCATTAGATCTATGGGGAGATACATACAAATTTTCAGTTTTGCGTTTTGCAGTTGTTATGAGCGTTTTCACTTTTTTTACCACTACCTCACCTCCTGTTGATGGATCTTCACCAAATTTGGCATGAAGGTATGTTGGGTCCATGCGGAGATATATGCAAACTTGCAGTTTCACGTTTTGCCGTTTTATTGGCGTTTACAATTACATATAAGGGAAGCAACTTTTCATGTCTTAAGATAATATTTCATTAATCATGAATTTACACAACTTCCATCCAGGGGAAAGGTACTTCAGCTAGTTACTAATATTGTTTTAGGCTATGTTGTTCTTTTTAACCTAGATGTTTGTATTGATTTGGGCTAGAGAGAGTTGTTAACGTCACGGGATGAGTGCGTGCATAATAAATACAGTTTTACTGAACGTTTAGGAAGCAATTTAAACAATATAAACCTCAAGTATAGCAAGACTGGCTTAGAGTGCTTGATTTGTGAGTGGTAAAGTAAGTTGATGTGATTATTGAATTAACGAGGCAGTTCCTTGTCTGTAACTTCAGTTTTGTTCATATTGAGTTTGTGTTTCAATGAATTTTAATTCTATGAGAAGTACCGTACAAATGAGTTTGTTTATTTGTAATTAAGCACAAAGCTACACAATGGGCTATCTGTGCTCTACTCATCACGGGTATCGAAACCCTGATTCTAACGTTGTAAGTCCGCAGACATACCGCTGTGCCACTGGGGGGCACCGTACAAATGAGAGAAATTAGCAAATAAGTGCTCTTTATCTTAAATATTTGTAAAGTTAGACCTACTGTTAGGTCAAGAAGGTGTGTTAATTGTAAAGCTTGTGGTAAAAGAAATAAAACATTTATGTTATCAATAAGTGGACTGGACTTTACATTATTTGTTTTTACTAAATAATCCAATGAAACCTGCTCAACAATAGAAATAAATACAACAATATGTTACATTTGAAACGTTTTGTAAGTTATAAGATAGGCCTACAGGTGATCAGTCTCAGTTCACCATAATGTTGTTCAGTAATAAACTGATTAGGCTAACAGTTAATATGTATTGAGTTTCAATATTTACTTCGAACAAATTCTTTATAGATTCAGAAAAAAAAAAGAAACAAAGAAAAGCAAACATTTGAACGAAAGCATAAGTTTCTCTTTCATTCAGTTATGGAAATTATGTTGCATAACGCTAATATTACATTTTCTTATTTCAGTTATCTACCAATCTTATATCTGTGTCACGTTATACATCATAACAAACTTTCATTTTTTTTGCTTGAGGATGTTGTCAAGTCTATACAAGACCATTATAATTGTCTTGGGGTACACTCTGTTGATTGTCCTGGGCGTGTGAAAAGTTATTCACAGCAATAAAGTGACGTAGAACAATGTTTCAGACTTCCTTCGACTGTTCTTGATGAAGAGGTGGTGTAAAGAGAACAGTGACATCAAAAAAGGCAATCAAAATTGTACCATTGCTGCATCTGCTTAAGTTACTTTGCCACAATACAGATGTTTAGGCTGCACAATTGACCTGAAATGTTGCATAAAGAGGTAATTAACTTCGTAACAGTGTGCTTGAAGCTTATTAATCATATTCTTCATAACATTTGGAAAAAAAAATCATCAAGACATATGTTTCATTGTCACTTCGCTCAGCATCATCACCAAACTTGTCTTGAAAGAAAAATAAAGGAGGAATAATGCATTTTCCGCCAAACTGGAAATGCTAACTTCCTGTTTTGGTTCCTCGATTCGTCTACAAGAAAAAAAACTCATAAAAAACAGGCAAATCGAGTATACTTTTGGTCTCTCAAGTAACAAAATAGAGCCCCTCAGTAGCACAGCGGTATGTCTGCGGACTTACAAC
>NW_013665774.1:401423-403521 GCF_000517525.1 Limulus polyphemus | reverse complement strand
TACAGTAACATTATAGAAATAGTGGTATTTACAGTAACATTATAGAAATAGTGGTATTTACAGTAACATTTTACAAGTGTTAGTCTCTGTAGTAACATTTTAGACATATTGGCCTCTTTAGCAAAATTACAGAAGCGTTGGTCTCTACAGTAACGTTATAGACGTGTTGGTCACATTATGAACGTGAAAAAACATTGGTCTCGACAGTAACATTATAGAAGTATTGGTCTCTATAGTAACGTTAGAGAACTGCTGGCCAATTAATAACGAGACAGAAATGTTGGTCCCTACAGTAACATTATAGATGTTTTGATCTCAACAGTAAAGTTATAGAAGCATTGGTCTCTACAATAACATTAGAGACGTGTTGGTATCAACAGTAAAATTATAGAAACATTGGTCCCTACAATAACGTTGTAGACGTGATGGCCTTAACATAAAATTATAGAAGCGTATATCAATGCAGTTGTATTATAGAAATATTGGTCTAATTAAAAACATTATAGAAGTATTGGCCTCTACAGTAGCATTATAGAATTTAAAAATCTCTATAGCAATATAGAGGGTTGACTACGGTATATTAAAACGATTTTGGATCCTCACCATGTCACAGGGTTAGGTCATGCTCTATCTGGCTTCGATCTTTTAATTCATCATTATAATCCCTTAAGCTTACCACTTCGTCAAGTAGCTACTAAAGTCAAATGGCTACTACTCCTGTCATCAAATAACCAATACTCCTGTAATCAAATATCTACTACTCCTGTCATCAAATGGCTACTACTACTGTCATCAAATAACCAATACTCCTGTCATCAAATAACCAATACTCCTGTCATCAAATATCTACTACTCCTGTCATCAAATAACCAATACTCCTGTCATCAAATGGCTACTACTACTCCTATCATCAAATAGCCACTATTCCTGTCATCAAGTAGATAGTCCTATCATCAAAAAATGAGTAGTTCAGTCATCAAGTAGCTACAATTCCCTTCATCAACTACCTGCTTGTATTGTCATCAAGTAATTACTAGTTTTGTCTTCAAGTAGTTTACTAGTATTTTAATCATGTAACCACTAGTTTTGTCTTTAATTAGGTTCTAGTCTTGTCATCATGTAACTATTAGTCCTATCATCAAGTACCTATTAATTCTGTCATGAAGCAACTATTGAACGTTTAATATCTTAGACCAATAACTAGCTATATGGTCACTGCTGTTCTGCAGTCCAAGTGAACAAAGGACTAATTGCCCGTGTTCCTTACAATAGGATCTTGGTTATCCGTCCTTATGTCTCTTGTAAAATATGGATTTTCTTACTTGTCAGTTACTGTGTTGTATCTGATCTTTACTTTAGAGAGCAAGTAGCATAAGGTACCTAAAAATATTCAGAACCTTCAGCATTGGTGATTGGTTGGTAACTTGAAAGTCGTAACAATTCAGTTTGAAGAAAGGCGTGGTTAATAGCGTTTTAGTCTTGGCCATATGGTACTACTTACTTCCTGGCAATCCCTCGTAGTCGAAGATAATAGTTTTTCCACGATAACCTTACTTCTCTGTGGGTCTAAAGATGAGGCCGATCTGAGATCTACAGACGCTGTTGCAGCTTGGGCATGCGTTTCCGAGTGAAATAGGTGGCCCAAGACTCTCTATCTGGTCCACGACACGCTGTTTCTGAACGTCCCTACTTTTCTGTCTGCTATTTTCGCGATACGGTTTCAAACTGTTGAGATCCTTGCAGCAGGCTCCTCTTCCATGTTAAAAGTGGTCCTAGGCAATATTCCTAGGCAATATTCCTGGCAATAGGTCATGAGCGTGTTATGACACATCAAAGCAACTAATGACTATAAATAAATATTAGATATTGGTAGTGGATTTTTATGTTATATCAAAGCCAATAATGAACCTAAATATTTTATATACCGTATTTTTCGGTGTATAAGACGCACTTTTTTACCCCAAAATTTGATGTCAAAATATACTTGCGTCCTATACACCGAAGGTATGAATAATATATATGTATATATACGATATACACAAGCCATGTGTAAATATATTTAAATAGGCAAGCATAGTTTAGTTCAATTGAATGTGTT
>NW_013665774.1:392642-400423 GCF_000517525.1 Limulus polyphemus | reverse complement strand
TTTTGATTTACGGTATTTTCTTATTTTGATGTTTTTAGCTCTTTTTGTGTTTAGAACAATATATACTAATTTTTAAAGTATCAAATTGAGTTTTGTTCAATAAAAATCTTTCAAATGAGACTGTAGCTTTTTTTCCCCAAAACTTTGTCATCAAAATAAGGGTGCGTCTTATATTCCGAAAAATACGGTACTCAAATAAAGAATTAGATATTGATAATGGATTTTTATGACATAATAAAGCCAATAATGAACCTAAATATTTTATATACTCATATATTGGTAGTGGATTTATTCCCAACTTTTTTCGACAATTTGTTTCGGCGTTTTATGAAGGTCATATGATGAGAGTTGAAAGGAAAAGCAGAATAAGCCCAAAGTTAATTTTTTTCTACATTACCTGTTAAGAAAGTAACGCTATATAATTTGCTGATACACACACACATATATATAGTAGTTAAATTTGTGTATTAATACATTATGTTTTCTTTAGAGTTTCTTTGTTTACACATATATAGGTATATTTGTTTGTTCAATTTCGCGCAAAGCTACTTGAGGGTTATCTGAGATAACTGTCCCTAATTTTGAATTGATACACTTGTGGAAAGTAAACAGTTAACACCGCCCACTGCCAATTCTTGGGCTACTGTTTACCAAGGAATAGTGGGATTGAGCATCATGTCAAGGCTGAAAGGGCGTCAAAAGAGTTCGGCGACGGATTACGATCCCGCGACCCGAAAATTGCGAGTCGAGCGCCCTAACTACCAGGTTATGCCAAGCACATATATGACTAATTGTTTGCATAATTCGTTTAGTATTACTAGTATAAGAAACCCATAGATTTTCAAAATAAAATAAATAAACGTTAAGATGTTTAGTAGTATTTCATGGCACTACTTGTTTGCCCGTATCGGTCGACCGTGGCCAAGTGGTTAGTGTTCCCGTAAATCCTATTATTCCATCGGACAAAAATAACGCGTTTGGTTATGGACACTATTGATTATTGGTCTTTGTTATTAAAATTTGTGAAGATTTCATTATCTGTAAAATCAGATCGAAAATATCTCTCTTTTTTTTTACGCAAATATTACAATTGCTATAGTATTGGTTTTGAATAAAAAGTTGAGCGATTAGAAATTGTCATATTTTACAAGCTTTCTCAGATATGTTTTTAAAACTAGGTCACAAAATTTCTTCGTGGTTCTATGACTTAGAATTAGAGGAATGGCCAAATATAAGTCATTCGACTGTTGCATGAGAACTGATTTCTAGCAAAATTAGTGGTGTACTCCATTAAAACTTGGTAAATCAAAGTTGTTAGGGAAGTATTACCGAATACCCGTGTAAGATTGCAGTTTATGCAATAAAGAACAGCTTGTCACATTCTCATATCATAAAATAAGAAAATCACAACTCCAAGATGTGTTTTTCGAAACTGATGGGATAGCTCCAAGAACTCCAAGGATAGTTCCTTGACTCAAAGAAAATACAGAACCATTGGGCTACATGATGTTAGATAGCCTGAAGCACTGATGTTGTTCCTTGCTTTAGGAAGTGTAGAGAGCTAAATACTGTCTACCGGAAATGACGTAAACGTGATGTCTAAACTGGTAACAGCAGCGTGAGCGTCACGGTCTGATAACACAGAAACTGCTATTCTACGACAAAATAAATAGTACCTAATAGTCAGTCGGTTTCATGGAAGTTACAGATGCTTAGAAAAAGATTCAACATGAGCTTAATTTTAAAAATAATCAATTCAATAAACAAATTTTGAGCTGTTTGCCTGATAATACAAGTTTAAACAAGGACGTGAATCTCATCAGGAGCTGCTTTCTAACTACTTCCAAACAACAGAATTTTATAAAGGCTAAAAGTGATAAGTAATTTCCAAATTTCCATTTAGCTGTATCCCCAAAACTGTTAGAGTAGTTCCATATTTTTTTATGAAGTAATGATTTGTTTTCTTTGTTTGTTGTTAAGCGCAAAGCTACACAATGGGCTTTCTGTGCTCTGCCCACCACGCGTATCGAAACCAGGATTGCAGCGTTGTAAGTCCGCAGACATACCGCTGTGCCACTGGGGGGGGGGGGCAATATTAGTGTAATTTGTGTTATTGGTTTACTCTACGTTATACAAATGATTCGAACAAGTACATGTAAATTAGTGGTTATAGGTTTTAGTAAAATAAAATGTTGAAATGGGAGTTTACAATATATAAAAGCATTGGTTATAAAAACATAATAAAAATACTGATATGCAAAGTCATAAACTTTCAAATAAAAAACGTTGTAGAGTGTAAAAGCTGCTTTCTTGGAAAATACCTAAGAGCAAAGCTACACAATGAGCTATCTGTGCTGTGCCTACCACGAGCATCGAAGTTCGAATTTTAGCGTTATAGGCCTTCGGACTTAACGCTGAGCTATTGCGGCCCAATAAGGAAGCTTTCATGTGTGAATATTTCACGTATCGAGTTAGGCTACCACACATTTCACAATACTTGAGTTATTGTGGAAACTGAAAAGAAAGCTCAAAACAAACAGACAGACAGACAACACTTCTCTCCAATTCTTGCTAACGAACTGCTTCTTAGCCCAGATAAAAATGGGTTAAGGAAGGGCGGAATATGAACAAAAATATTTATTGAAGACCTTTCTAAAGTACTAATAAGCTGTATAACAAGAAACAAACAAAAGTTTTCATCTTCTTTCTTTGTGAGCTTAAAAAAGGATAATACATCAGATTACTCTGACAAAAATATTTAAAACCAAATCAGGTAACAAAACTGATCGTAATTTTTGTGTGTGTAAAAATCAAGCCTATTTATTGGAGAGCAGTCTAGTTGACATCTGAACAGAAAGAACTGTTCCAAACCTATTCAGGCAACATGATCAAACCAGCTGTTCTTTTCTCTCTTTTCTAAGCTTTACCATATCATACTGGACCAATGTTAATCATAGGAGGCATGTATTATCTCCTCTGAAGGTTTTCTCTCTTTATCGTCAGCTGTTCTTGACTTGAAAATTACACTTATGAGCATTACCATGCAAGATTTTAATATTTTCAAACGATGAATGCATTTTGACTTATAAGGTTAAATAGATGTTCATATTTCACGTCCATAAGATTTTAGTGAGTTTTCTAAAAATATTTTTTATTAATTAATATAAGAATATATTTTCATAATAAGCTTTTTGTTAAATAGGTTATACTATTATAAATATGTATAATTTGTGTTCGCTTAAGAAATATAAATATTATGAACATAAGTACATATATGTTTTGAACGTAAATGAAGTCGCATATTTCTTTGCAAGTTTTTCTCTTAACTCAACCTGATTAATAGTTTCAAAATAAACGAATAGATGGCACCACATTTAAGAATTCTATTGGCCTTGATGCTCAAAGCTGCTGATATTTGAAAGTGACTGACGTTAATTTTCCTGTTTAAATCATAAGATCTGTAACTTTCAGAAAAACGTGCACTTTACGTTCAAATTGTGTTCCTTTTATCATCAGTTCTTTCTGAAGTTTTAATTAAAATGTTTTTCTTTCCCTAAGAGACTACACAATAATTTCCTTTCGTTCCTGGACAATTGTGCTATTCTAATACAGTTCATGATAGCTCAGCCAGTTTGCGTTACGTCGCCATGTTGAAACGTTTACAACAGCGTGATTTGTGGGAGAACATGGAGCATTTGGTAGAGACACAAAGTAAGATCACTTTCGGCGACGCAGGGTTCACTGACTTACAATCACACTACATAAGACTAGCTTGCTGGTTCGCCTGGTTCTTCTGAATGATATTAAAGTTAATTTAAGCAAAACACTAATTATTATAACGATAATTAAACAAATAAAACACAAAACAATTGTATTTTAACAATGTCCAAAGAATAATTATTATAAATTGGTGTTAACAAAACAATATTGTTTTATTAATCTCTACCCTAATTCTGAAATATAAATTCCATATAATGAAACGGATAATAATTACAAGTCATTTAGTTAGTCTAGTTCACACCATAGCAGCTGTTTTTTTTAAATTTTTAATAAAAATTAATGGTATATGTAGTGCCTCAACCAATATTAAGACTGGTATTGAGCAAAAGGCTTCGTCGGCATTGGATAAGGCAGATGTAGTTTGCTTGCCATATTATTCCATAGTTTTCACCCATAGTGTCTTACAAGATAAAGCATGAACATATGCGTTAGTAGTTGCATCCCAAGGGGCCATAGGCAAACTTGAGGACATAACCTATAAAAATACGCAGTTTTAGAAAGATCAAATATTAAATAATGGAATCATTGGGCTAAATACTTAACAAAGTAAATATGTTTCTGGCTTAATCTGAAATATTCAATCTTCACTTAACGAAAACTAAAACCAGCGCAATCCTTATAGTCTTAGGATTTGGAAAGTTATAAAATTCGTTGACTAATAACATTTCTTTCGTTGTCAGCGCCCGAAATAAAATGATACCATATTGTCATATCTTTATGTGAAAAAATCTTATCTTACTATTTAAAGGTTATCAAAGACTTGATACTGCTATGTAGGGTATTAAATGAACGTGCAATATGTGGACTTCGGATTGTACAAATGTGACTTTCACAGAGAGGTTTTACCGAATTTTAATGATAAATTTATAAAGAAAAAATTATGTGATACGAAGACAATCTCACGTGGAAGTTTTCGTCGACAATTGTAATAACTCCAAACACCAAAATTACACTGAATCGTTAATTTTGCGCCATGTTGGTAGTCACATGACTATCGTTAAAAACAACAGCAACCGAAAGTTGACACAGAACTGGCGTTGTTTTGATAAATTAACATTCTTGACAAACGTAAATACTTCGTTTTGGAATAACGTTAGATTCAGAAATGGACCGGGTGTGGCCTTGTGGTTAACATGCCTAATTATGAATTCGATGATCCATAATTCGTATCTCGTTGCAAAAAACGCACTGTGTGGCCGTGGGTGCGTTATAAAAGTGACAGTCAAATACTTCTATTCGATTAGAATAACCCCAGTGTTAGCGATGGGTGATCATACCTTGGGGATTGCTACCTCAAACAGTCCTTGTGGAGCTTTACGCATATTTTCAAAAACAGTTTTAGAAACGATTAAGAAAGGTCTGTATTTCTATTTATAGTTTTATTTCTAGTCTACATTTGATTTGAGACTCTCATTGGTTTAGTGTGTTGTGTTTTACCATTTCTTTTTCACTTCGTAAATATCTATAGGAATTTTTCTTGTCAGTCGTCAGGCAAAATTCAGAAAAATAATCTTGAAACTCAACTATAACAAATCTTATACCAAGAAACTAAAGTAGCACGTCTGGACTATAACAAATCTTATACCAAGAAACTAAAGTAGCACGTCTGGACTATAACAAATCTTATACCAAGAAACTAAAGTAGCACGTCTGGACTATAACAAATCTTAAACCAAGAAACTAAAGTAGCACGTCTGGACTATAACAAATCTTATACCAAGAAACTAAAGTAGCACGTCTGGACTATAACAAATCTTAAACCAAGAGATTAAAGTATCATGTTTGGACCATAACAAATCTTTATAACAAGAGACTAAAATAGTATGTTTGGACTATAACAAATCTTAAACCAAGAGACTAAAATAGCATGTTTGGACTATAACAAATCTTTATAACAAGAGACTAAAATAGTATGTTTGGACTATAACAAATCTTAAACCAAGAGACTAAAATAGCACTAAACAAATCTTAAACTAAGAGACTAAAGTAGTATATATATATATATATATAGTCCAGATGTGCTATTTTAGTCTCTTGGATTAAGATTTGTTATAGTCCAAACACAGTGTAAGACTAGAGGGAAGGCAGCTAGTCATCCCCACCCACCGAATATCTGGTATACACAGGAAACTACCAGTATTTGATAAATTCTATTTTCTTAAACAATAAATAAATAAAATGCTATCTCATATATATATCTGATTGGACATTCGTAAAGTATAATTTATGAAAATAGCTTTAATTGATCATCACGTTTTATTACATTTATTGGGACTGAATTGGTGCAGTGTTTTAAAGATATTACGTTAAAGATGGTTACTTAAATTTAGTTTGGACGTACATTGTTAGTTGTTGTCATGTTATATAACTGTTTATTTTTTATATAAATTGCGTTTCCTTATGATAATTGGAACTGACACAGTCTGGTGATAAGAACATTCGACTCGTTATTTGCGGGTCGCCGGATTGAAACCTGTCAACGAACATGCTTGCCCCTTCATCAGAAAGTGTGTTATCATTTGTTTGTAGTTATAATGTGACAGTCAATACCAATGTTCGTTGGTAAAAACTAGCCCACGAGTTGGCTAGATGCCTTCTTTTACTCTCTCACTTACGAATTAGAGAAAGCTAGCAAAATTAGCCCCCAAACAGTAGTGTGCAAAATTCAAAAACAAAAACAAACAATTTGGCATTATAGGGAAAAAAATAGGCCCACAGGTTGCACTGTTTTACTAGATTACACGAATTTCTAAAAGTTTTCAGAAGAATAGTCTTAAATATGCAGTATGTACTTTTTTACATATAAAAGTTTGCCTAATGTTGAGCAACTATTTGATAACTACACTGCAAAGAAAACTATGATGTGGAGAGCGAAACTACAAATAATTTCGACGAATTCTCGCGCAGATACTTTGATACGTAACTTCCCCGTATGAAATGAATTATTACAGATAATTTACTTTTTCAGTTTCAGGTTATGGGCAACATTTTCAAAGATATGAAGAGCCAGTAATGAAACAAAATACTACCTTATCACTTGATTTTCCTTTCTATATCGTGCATAAACTTTTGATTCAAGCGTCACTCAGTGGTAAATAGGGGAAATTACCAATATTTGATGAGTTACAATACTGTGTTAGGATAAAGTCAAAAATTAGACTTCAGCCTACTTTCAAAGAACAATGGAAGGTAAGTCACAGGTGAAACATCAAAATGTATTAATCTTCATATTTAGTACAACAGAAAATCAGTGGAAGTGCTTGAGTTCAGCAAACAGTTAATATTTTATGTGTCCCCCTTTTGCTTTAATAACTGCAGACAGCCTTTCAGGCATTGTTGCAACATATTTAATCAAAGTGTTCTTTGGAATTTTACTCCAAATGTCTCTAATACACTCCCATAAAGTTTCTTTGGAAGTAGCTTTTGATTTGTCAAGTTTTTGATCTATCAAGTCACAGATCTGCTCAATTGGGTTTAGATCGGGGCTCTGTGGGAGCCATTGCATCATTTGAATGACTCCAGCAGCTTCTTTCTTAGCTAAGTAATTTCTGCATAGGTTGGGTGAGTGTTTGGGTCCATTTTTTTTTTTTTTTTTTGCTAGTAGAATCCTTTACCAATAATACGTAAACCACTGGGTATACCATGATAGATCAGTATCTGATGGTACTTGTTGGTCCATTGTTCCATCTATTTTACATATATCTTCTGTTGCCTCAGCAGAAAAATACCTCTAAGCCATCACACTGCCTCCCCCATACTTCATGGTAGGTGCTATGCATTGAGGTAAGCATCTTTCACCTTTCTTCCGCCGGACAACCTACGCTTTGAACTCAATATTTCAAACCTGTACTCATCCGTCCATAACACCCCTTTTTCAATCATCAGCAATCCAGTTTTTATAATTTTTAGCAAATTTCAGTCTCTTGACAATATTTGGAGATCGAAATAAAGGTTTTTAAACTGCTACAGGACCAAATATTCCATTCTCGTTGAGTCTTCTT
>NW_013665774.1:389617-391642 GCF_000517525.1 Limulus polyphemus | reverse complement strand
AATTTAGGTAGAGGTAGAACTTCTTTCCTATTTTCAAATTTACCTGCAGAAGACTGCCACTGATCTCAAGCATGAGATAAACGACCATGTACTAAATGGCGGGACAGAATTATCTTCGTTTATGCAGCCTTCTTACTATAATGATACTGCAGGTAAATTTGAAAATAGGAAAGAAAGAGGTAGAACACCTAAATTCCACATTTAGTACATGGTCGTTTATCTCATGCTTGAGATCAGTGGCAGTCTTCATTCTATCCCGAAGGCTGCATAAACGAAGAATACTTAACATCAGTATCATTGAGTTTAGGTGTTATGCCTGTTCCTTTCCCATTTTGAAATTTACTTGTCTCGTTTTCACGATCTAGGGTGTACTTGACAGTGTTTGGGGAGCATTTCAAGTTTGCAGCAATTTGTCGGAGAGTCCAACCAGAATTCACGAAAAGCTTTTATGCGAATTCTCCGCTCTACTGACAATTCTCTACACTTTTGGGGCCGTAGCATGACAACAAAACTTAATATATATATATAGTGTTAAACACTGTTTTCATCAAGATTTATTTGTGGAGTTTGTTTGTTTTTTGAATTTCGCGTAAAGTTACACGAGGACTATCTGCGCTAGCCGTCCCTAATTTAGCAGTGTAAGACTAGAGAGAAGGCAGCTAGTCATCACCACCCACCGCCAACTCTTGGGCTACTCTTTTACCAACGAATAGTGGGATTGACCGTCACATTATAACGCCCCCATGGCTGAAAGGGCGAGCATGTTTGGTGGGACGGGGATTCGAACCCGCGACCCGCAGATTGCGAGTCGAGCGCCCTAACCACATGGCCATGCTGGGCACTACTTGTGGAGTGCTATTAAATTGATTTCTTCTACGATATACCGGTACCATATGCTAGCTCCTTTCTATATAGTTAAGACACTGCATGGGGTACCACGACAGTTACTTCAGACCCTAAACTTCATCAGTATGTTCATTCAAGCAGAACACTTATGACATGCCCTTGGTACAAATATATGGGAATTCTAAAGAATGATAAGTATTCCTACAGAGATCAATGAAGCATTACCATAGTGTTGAAATTTACATTCTGTAATGACATGGAAGATTTAGCCCCATAAAATGGAAAGAATGACAAAATATTCTCCTGCCCTAACACTTTTGCACAGTACTATATATTTGCTCAAAAATGTACAAATATAATCAAAAATAAACCTCTCGGAACGAACATAATTTGATTTTGTTTGTTTACAAAGACAGTAGCAAAAAAAGTAAGTGCAATAAATTCCTTACAGTGTCTCCCGGTGGGACAGTGGTAAGTCTACGGACATTCAGTGTTAAAATCCGGGGTTCAGTTTCCTGCGGTGGGCACAGCAGATAGTCCAATGTGGCTTCGCTATGAATTATACATATCGAGAAACCTTATAGCTAGCTTTAAAATTCGGTGTCATAATATGATATATATTATACAGCAGGTTATCTTCTGACAGGTGACTCACCAATTATCCTGGAAGTGACAAAAGACTCATATCAACTATTCTGAGACAGACAGATGGCTCACACCGACTTTTCCTGGGACTGAAAGATGACTCGCAGCGATCTTTGCCAGCATTGACAGGTGTCTTACACTGATTTTTTGGGACTGACAGATAACTCATAGCAACCTATTCTGGACTGACACTTAACCCACAGACTTATCGAGCAATAAGAATATTTTATAGTTTATCCTTTTTAAGAGTTTGAGTGCTCTGCGCTTAGTTGTTAAGATTGTTTATCACTAAAGTTGAATATTTTGGTAAAGAAATAAAAATGTGATGCTCAGTCTATTATAGTATTTTGGCACTTGTGTATAAAGTTAAAATCATAAATAATATTGAACGTTAAGCTGGTACACAATTAAAAACATTTTATTTAGGCCTATCTATGGCCTTCAAAAAGTTGACGAGTCTACATGTTTCGACGTTACAACGTCCTCCTCAGGAGTGGATGTCGAAACATGTAGAGTCGTCAACTTTTTGAAGGC
>NW_013665774.1:387041-388982 GCF_000517525.1 Limulus polyphemus | reverse complement strand
GCCTTCAAAAAGTTGACGACTCTACATGTTTCGACATCCACTCCTGAGGAGGACGTTGTAACGTCGAAACATGTAGACTCGTCAACTTTTTGAAGGCCATAGATAGGCCTAAATAAAATGTTTTTAATTGTGTACCAGCTTAACGTTCAATATTATTTATGATTTTAGCTCAGTCTATTCTTGGATTTGCCACATGCCACTAAGTTAGATCCGAATCGGAAAATTATGTTCTTCATTGTAACACTACGAAAGAATAAGATCATGGGTTTTATTGTGGCGAACTTCAGCTTATGTGTACAGTGTTTGTAGTGTAATTTACACAACCCAAGTAACCCGCATTAACACAGGCACTTCAAGACTACGAACACATTATCATGATGGCTGAAAATCTTAATAAATACTAAATAAATAAACTTAGCATTCCGAAAATTGTTTAATCTCGAAGTCTAAGTTCAAGGGAGGTCCAGTTCAATGTGCTCGCTAATGGTAATATGACTAAAGTACAAATAAACTTACTTGTAGAATTTCACAGATAATCTATCGAGTAACTGAATATATAAATAGCACTGAAAAGGAACTTCTGTAACTTCTTAATCACTGAAAAAAACTGAAAACTAAATACTTCACTGAATAACTAGCACTATAACTCTTAACTGTTTGGAGGGTGGAACAATCCCTCCAACATAACTTATCTTTTTCGATTGAATCAGGCCCAGGCCTCTATCCATTTCACCATTACTTCATAGTAGTGCTGCCTTAATATTGGTATCTGCTGCAGTGTCAGTCACATTTGATGTAAATCAGAAGTTTTGTGAGTAGTTTGGCCCTTGGATGACATTGTAGTGGTGTGTGGAGCCTCTTGGGTGATGGTGACTCAACTAACACTGAGGTGGAGGCTCCATACTTCACCTCAAGTTTCACTGGCACTTGTTTCATTAGCACTGGTTTGAACTGGAGGCGTCTCCTTCATCACCATCATCGTGGTATGGATGGCTACTCGACAAGTGGTAATTGTGGTTACAAGCAGGTTTCATACCCTGCACCTTGATCCTGGTCCTTCAGCCAACCAGAAGACTGGCTTTTGTCTTGTGACGTTTTTATTTTTATTTACACCAATTACATAGATGAAGGAATGGTCAATAAATTACTTAAATTTGCTGATTATATTAAAGTCTTGAGTGTTGCAAACTGTGAAGAGGATGCAGCCGATTTACAAAAGGTTTGTTTGTTTGTAATTAAGCACAAAGCTACACAATGGGCTATATGTGCGCTGCCCGCCACGGGTATCTAAACCCGGATTCTAGCGTTGTAAGTCCGCAGACATACCGCTGGGCCTCTGGGGGGCTTTACAAAAGGATTTAGATCATTTAGTGAATTGGGCAAATAAATGGCAGATGGGTTTTGATTATAATAAATTCAAGATAATGCATATGGGTTATCATCATTTAAATTATAAGTATAATTTGGATGGGAATAACCTTATCAGTGTCATGAAAGAAAGGAATCTTGGTGTAATGGTTGATCAGTCTCTTAAGCCACCCAAGCAGTCGGCTGTTGCTAGTGGTAGGACAAACAGGATTTTAGGTTGTATTTGGAAAAATATTGAATACAAGTCAAAAGAGGTTATAATTTCATTGTACAGGTCACTGGTTAGGCCACATTTGGAGTATTGTGTTCAGTCTTGAGCTCCTTACCTTAGGAAGGCCACTGAATAGTTGGAAAGAGTTCGGAGGAGGGTTACTAGAATGGTGCATGGGATGGAGGGTTATCATATGAAGAGATACTAAGATCTCCGAAACTGTTCTCTTTTAAAAAGAGAAGTGTTAGAGGGGATCTGATTGAGGGGTTTAAGATTGTAAAGGGAATTGATAGTGTTGATGCATTATCTTTTTTTCAAACTTAACGGCGAGAATAGTAGGACTAAGGGACACAAAGATAAAT
>NW_013665774.1:385767-386799 GCF_000517525.1 Limulus polyphemus | reverse complement strand
TTTAAGATTGTAAAGGGAATTGATAGTGTTGATGCATTATCTTTTTTTCAAACTTAACGGCGAGAATAGTAGGACTAAGGGACACAAAGATAAATCTTGGCAAGGTGGGAGTCATCTTCAGCTAAAACAGTTTTATTTTCTCTAACAGGGTGGTTGATCTCTGGAATCGGTTGTCATCGGATGTTGGGGAGGCAGTAAATTTAAGTGAGTTTAAGAGAAAGATTGATAAGTATATGAATGATAAAGGCTGGTTTTAACATTTGTATTTTATTTATTTTTTTAATTTATATATTTGATAGTTTTAGTTTAGTTTAGAGGATGGGACAGTCGAGATGGACCAATAGGTTCCTTGAAGTCCCTAAACATTATGTTATGTTATATATATAGAGAGAACTAGATTTCAAAAAAGTTTGAAAAATTGATATTACGATGAGCAACGAGATTGAAAGTTCCGTGGCAATATGAGGAATAAATACTTCAAAATGTTTTTTTTTTTATCGTAAACAATTTTAGAAAAGCTTATAATTTTGATCAGACAAAATTTTCTTTGCATTAAAGGACAGTATATAATTGGAAAAGGATGGTATCTTTTATACGAAATTAAATTTCGAATCATAGTAAAATTTTGCATGAGCGATATGTAAACAAATATTGTATACTAACTCCATTGACAGAAGTTTGTTATGTACAGTTGTTATAAAACATGTTTAAGGCGAGAATTAGTAACACATTTTCAATACTAAATAACTGAAAATACAGAGAATTATAATTTGAATTTATGGATCTTAGTTTCTCAGGTATTGGAAATGTCAAACTTTTATGTTAATCTTGTTGGTCATTTAAAATAATTACGATATGCAGACATATTTTATAGATTGGACGGATCATCCTTTTTATATCTTGATATTTGTTTAAATTATTCGACACCAAGAAGAGACGTTAAAAAACAAAAGAAAAATATGAATATTGTTGTGTTTCTACAACAGCTTATCTGGTCCAGAAAATAAATAAACTCTCACAACTGATTGGTTT
>NW_013665774.1:361613-384767 GCF_000517525.1 Limulus polyphemus | reverse complement strand
ACCGCCAACTCTTGGGCTACTCTTTTACCAACGAATAGTGGGATTGACCGTCACATTATAACGCCCCCACGGCTGAAAGGGCGAGCATGTTTGGTGGGGATTCGAACCCGCGACCCTCATATTGCGAGTCGAGCGCCCTAACCACCTGGCCATGCCGGGCCCTCACAACTGAACAGTTCTGAGTTTAACAGTTAACTTATGTGTTATTTGGGAGGAATAAGACGTATGTTCAATGTCCTTCGGTTTACCTGAAAGTTCTCGAACAATCAGATTAAAATGAAGATAAACAACTGTTTTTAATATGTGTAACAGCAGAACAAAAACACCTTTCGACGCTAAAACACTGGGTTTCGATGCCCGTGGTGGGCAGAGCGCGCACAGCCTTTTTGTGCAGCTTTGTGCTTAACAATAACTAAACCACTTAAACCACAATTAGTTTATTTGACAAACACACATTCTATTCAGACAAAATTGGATAAATGATAATAACGAATAAATTGACACGCCTAAATGAAAACATTTTATAATTTTCATATCGAAGTGTCAATTTATTGGTTATTATCATTTATCTAAGTTTTTTCTTTTCACGTCTTGCGGAACAATACTCATCCAAGAATTGTATTCATACACCTGCGTATGGTTGAAACAATTTTTACCGATTCAGATTTAACCATAACAATATAATAAATCTTTAACGCACATATAGTTTGCTCATTCATGTGATAAACAAATTTATGCTCCTTCTTAACGCATATATAGCAAGTTAATTCACGTAATAAATATATTTATGCCAGCTGAATCACAAACTAAATATGTTAACTCACGTATAACCAGTTAATGTACATGCTAAATAGATTTATATCTACTAAATCACGTGCTAAATAGAATCATACATACTGTTAACTCATGTATAACTAGCTAATGTACGTGCTAAATAGACTTATGTCTACTATATCACGTGCTACATAGAATTATACATACTGCTAACTCATGTATAACTAGCTAATGTACGTGCTAAATAGATTTATCTCTACTAAATCACGTGCTAAATAGAATCATACATACTGTTAACTCAAGTATAACTAGCAAATTTACGTGCTAAATAGATTTATATCTACTAAATCACGCGCTAAATAGAATTATATATACTGTTAACTCACGTATAACTAGCTAATGCACGTGCTAAATAGATTTATATCTACTGAATCACGTGCTAAATAGAATTATACATACTGCTAACTCATGTATAACTAGCTAATGTACGTGCTAAATAGATTTATGTCTACTAAATCATGTGCTAAATAGAATCATACATACTGTTAACTCACGTACAACTAGTTAATGTACGTGCTAAATAGATTTATGTCTACTAAATCATGTGCTAAATAGAATCATACATACTGTTAACTCACGTACAACTAGTTAATTTACGTGCTAAATAGAATTATATATACTGTTAACTCACGTATAACTAGCTAATGTACGTGCTAAATAGATTTATATCTACTGAATCACGTGCTAAATAGAATTATACATAATGTTAACTCACGTATAACTAGCTAATGTACGTGCTAAATATATTTATATCAACTAAATCACGTACTGAATAGAATTATACATACTGTTAAGTTTTAACTCACGTACAACTAGCTAATGTACGTGCTAAATAGATTTATGTCTACTAAATCACGTGCTAAATAGAATTATACATACTGTTAACCCACGTATAACTAGCTAATTTACGTGCTAAATAGACTTATATCTACTAAATCACGTGATAAATAGAATTATACATACTGTTAACTCTCATATAACTAGCTAATTTACGTGCTTATATCTACTAAATCACGTGCTAAATAGAATTATACATACTGTTAATTCACGTATGACTGCCCCCAGTGGTACAGCGGTATGTCTGCGGACTTACAACGCTAGAATCCGGATTTTGATACCCGTGGTGGGCAGAGCACAGATAGCCCAATGTGTAGCTTTGTGCGTAATTACAAACACACAAACAAACACGTATAACTAACTAATGTACGTACTAAATAGATTTATATCTTCTAAATCACGTGCTAAATAGAATTATACATTCTGTTAACTCACGTATAACTAGCTAATGTACGTGCTAAATAGATTTATGCTTATTGCTAACGCCTGCATACAGAGGAGATTCTGTTTTATAGTGCCTGTCTGTATAGTTAGCTTATTCCCTTAATAAATATTATCACGCTTGCAGAATTATGCTCATTGTTAATTTGAATATAGATAGCTAATTCAGGAGATAAACAGACTTAAGCATACTGTTAACGCACATATGGATTCAGTACAAATACAGGCTTAGTAACATATGCCACCTCACATGTTGTGTGTACGTTCGTTTGTTTGTAGTTAAGCACAAAGCTACACAGTGGGCTATCTGTGCTGTGCTTACCACAGATATCGAAACCCGGTTTCTAGCGTTGTTGGTTCGCAGACATACCGTTGTGCTACTGGGGGGCGTCATAAGTTCGCAACGCTCGTATTAGCTTATTTACCTTCATCAGTGATTACGCTTACCGCAATGACGTCAACTCAAAACGTCCCGATTATCTTAATATGATTTGTCCGCTGGTATCAAACATGCTACACTAAATTCCAAACAAACCGAGATTCTTTAAATAGGATTTAAATATGATGCATAGAATAAACTTCGGTATATATATATATATATATATTTTATAACAAATGTATTTGAAGGGTCAGAATTTTTACAGTTTAATTTTTATATGTTATGCGTGTTGTATATATATATTCAAGAGCTTTTCAAAAACGACAAACACTTATGTTAAAATGTTTTATTACTTACTTAGCTGCAAGTTTAGTCCCCTAGTGGCACAGCGGTATGTCTGCGGACTTATATCACCAGAAACCGGGGTTCGATACCCGTGGTGGGCAGATCACAGATAGCCCTTTGTGTAGCTTTGCGCTTAACGACAGTAATTTAAGACAACTGCACGTTTAAATTTGGTTATATTGGCCGCCAGATGACTTTACTGCCTAAAACAAATTTAATCGATACAAATGGCGTATGCAGCCATATGTGAATTTTTAAAGGATTATTGTGAATGACATTGTAAGCATTTTGTTGTAAATATCAGTTGGATAAGAGTTTAAAATCAAAGGAAAGACTAAAAAACCCTAAGAATTAATGTTTCACGACAGTAGTATAATGAAAAAAAAAATACCAATGCTACTGTCATGCCGTTTCCTGTGCTCGCCATGTTATTACTAATACACGAAAAATTAAAAATCGAAGAACCGAGGCCTGCGATAAATTGATATAAATTCCTATATGCATGGCAGTAATATTATATGTAATATGCATACAAATATTCATGCGTAATTTGTCAAATACTAACTTGCTTATTATGTTGCCTATATTTATTTCAACAGGATTCCTATAGAATCCACTTATATCAATAAGATTGGTTGGTAAATGTGATCCACTTCCTATATCTACGATAGACCGTCACGTATCACGCAAGTAGGTCCAGGATTTCAAGAACCAAGTCTTGGCGTAAGCATACGTGTTTTAGACTATAAGGTTGTTTTCAATATGGCAACCGTTGAGATATTTTCGCGGGTAAGTTGCTTCTACTTTGAGGATCTTATTCTTAATAATTTTGTAGGTGTTTGTATTGCTTTAATATATACAAGGTTACTTATTGGAAGACAAATGGAAGTCAATTCCAGTCATTGCATTTTTCGTTTCATATCAACGTTTAGAATGGAAAAAACAAGGTACTTTTGCTTACCGGCTGGTAAGGTACTTTTGTCAATAGCTAAGTTTAGTTGTAGGCTTACTCCATTTCTCTGGTTCCCGCCTGCCCTCTGCCGTTGCAAGTTGCTAGCCGTTAAGACTTGAATATATATAGGCGCGTGGTTCAATTTTCAATTTAGTTTTGTTTCGTCGTTATAAGTTTTAGTTTAGCATAGCCATTTTTTTTTTCGTGTGATAATTTGTAACGAAATTGACTTATTTCTAGTTTTAAGTTAATCATGTGCAAGGCAGAATAATGAATACCTTTAGATCAACTACTAAGTAGTAAGTTATTTTTATTAATTAAAATTTCAAATTACTTAAATATATAAAATTAAAAATGTCGCATATCAAATAGTGTTGTTAGTCGTAATTAGGGTCAGAAAATTAAAACCTCGAGACTGGTGTTTTAGATTGTGCATGTTTTATTGTTTAATAGAAGTTAATGGTTGAGTACTTGATTATTCAATTTGTGAATTTTTGTGTAGCCATTTCAATTAAATTGAAACCTAGCATTGATAATTTATAATACTTTGAAACTAAAGGTCTATATAATATATATTTATGATGAAAAATTATTTTTCTCAAAATAAGAGATGAATTGTGGAATTTAGTGGATTGGAATTTGAATTTAGTATAATTAAATCATATGTAGTTTTGAATTTGAATGTGGGTTCCAGAAAAGGCAGAATTATCCATGTTTGGTTCTTGATAGTTGGATAGTTACACTAAATATTTAATATGCTAAAATTAAGATATTTAGTAATAATAGATAAGCCTACAACATATATTTTTGGAATCCTTTCTAATTGTTTACAATAGTTTTATGAAAAAGCAAATTGCTTTTAGCTTTCTTATGTTAGAGACAACTTAGAATTGACTACATCTTAGGTTAAGAGTTGTTGACAGATGGGTTGATAATGTGAATATCTTCATAAGGAACTGAAAAAAAAGAGATTTACAATTACAGACATGGTGGTGCCCAGCTTGGGAATAAGCAGATTGATTGGATAGCTAAGGCAATGAGGAGTTTTAATTATTTTATGCATAAGATAAATAAATAATAGTATTAAAGATAAGTAAATTTTAAAGATAAACATAATAGATTCAAGAAAAAGCTTAGTTGCTATTATTATAATGTAAGGAGTATTAGGAACAAAATGAATGAGTTAAGAATTTTTGTTCAAATTGAAGACAATGATCTAATGGTAGTTCTGAAACTTAGTCATATTTGGAGAACTACCATTAGATCATGGTCTTCAATAGAAATTATTTTTAATATTTAATGACTTTGTATAAGGCAACTATAGCCTATTAGGATTGAAAATATAAAAACAATGATAGTCAAAAGGTTGAGTCTTTCTGGGTTATGTTCAGGAGTTTCAAGACTGGAAAGCTTTTAAATTTAATTTACAGTTGTTTTATAGGCCAACTGATCAGACAGAAGATGTCAATGAGAAACTGTAAGAGATCAGGGTTACTTCTAATAAGAATACTGCTGCAAAATTATGGGAAATTTTAATTTTAGTCATATTGATTAGGAATGTATTGAGTCAAACAGCGAGGGAGAGAGATTTCTTTAGGTGATTATGTTTTTCTGTAACAAGTGGTCAGAGAGCCAACTAAGGGGAATGCCATTTTAAATTTATTTATTAACCACTAATGAGGATATAGGTGAAAGGCTTGAAGTGTAGGAACATTTAGGAAAGGGTGAGCAATGCATAATGAGGTTTTACTGCATGATGAGATAAAGATAAATGGAATCTTATTACCTAATTTTCAGAAAGTTAGTTTTGAGGCTATGAGACAAGATTTGTCATTCATGAATTGGGAAAACAAGTTAAAAGATGGTGACAGATATATGAAATTAAAAAAAAAAAGCTTTTAATTCTAGATAGGCATGTTTCTAAAAAAAGAGGAAAAGACTAACAGGAAAGAACAAACCTAATTGGTTTACTAAGGATATAAAGGATAAAATTGGTAATAAATGCCATAAGGTGAAGAAGTCTAAATTGTCATATAGGTTGAAAAATTTCCAGAACTTTTGGAAGAACAGGGATTTTATTAAAAAAGAAATTAGGAAATCTAAAAGGGATTAGGAGAAATAACTGTCTGATAGAGTTAGAATGGGGATTGGGCTTGTAAAGGATGCTAATGGCAAGGTTTTTGTTGAAGACTATGAGATACAAGGAAGATATTACAATATTCCTGACCCTGAGCATTCTATGTGAAATGTTGGAGTTGACCAGCGTCATGTAGATATCAATCCCTTAGTGGTAAGTAGGAAAGTTGAGAGGTTAAAAATAGATCAAGTATCAAGGCCAGGTAAGGTTTTCCCTAGGGTTTAAAAAGAAGTCAAAGATCAGATATGTGAGTCTTTATCTTTCATTTTTGGTAGGTTAATAGAATGTGGGCAAGTGCCTGAGGATTGGAGAATTACTTGTGTTACTCCTATTTGTTAAAGGGGGATAAGAGATTATAGATCATTTAGTCTTACTACTGTTGTGGAAACATTCTAGATCTAGAGAGATAAAAGAAGCTTTACAGAATTCTTCAGTGAAATATGATATCTCAAATGGGCATATGCAAGCCTATGGAAAGCAAATAACTAAGAGATGTTTCATTGTCTCCTATTATCCAGCACATGAAGTTTATTTATGTGATGATTGCTGACCACAAAAGGACACATGAAATACAAGGGATCATCTTGCAACATTTTCCATATTAACATAACATTAAAGAAGGGATCTTTTGGTCCATCTAGCCATCCCATCCAATAAATCAAACTAAACATTAAAATTCTCAAAGCCAGCCCTTATTATTCAAATATTTATCAACCTTTCCCTTAAATCAACTTCATCTACCACATCTGAAGGCAACTTGTTCCAAAGGCTAACTACCCTGTTAGAATAATAAAGGTTAGCTGAAGATTGTTCCTTCCCTGCCAAAATTTATGTGTCCCCTAGTCTTACCATTCTCACTATTAAGTAAGAAAAAAAGATTAGGTATCAACACTGCCAATTCCCTTAACAAATTGTAACACTTCAATCAGATCTTCTCTAACTCTTTTGTGTCTCAAATGGAAGAATACTTTTTTATACCTTGCACTTGCTTCTTCAAATGATAGCCAATATGGAGTCACCAAAGGTAAATCTTGCTTTACTGATGTGTTAACTTTTCCATAAGAACTCTTGATTAGGTGCTACACAAACAATTAGTCAGGAAAATCATATACATATGGGTTGGGCAAAGAATAGTTAATTTGATATTGGGTGGCTGGATGGGAGAAACCTAAATGTTATTAATGGAGTTCAGTCAAGCTGGACCCTTGTTAATAGTGGAGTTGCCTCGGGTCAGTGCTTGGGGCCTTTGTTTTTTAATATATATATATTAAAGAAAAGGGCATAATTAGTGAAGTTTTCTGATGACATTAAACATTTGGTATTTCTAGCTATGTTGAGGATGTTGAGATATTACAGAACAACTTGAATCAAGTTGTATTTGGTTTATAATTATTATTACATATTTAGTATGATAGGAACCAATTCACTAAGCACGACTGAAGAAAAGTGTCTTGTACAGTGGTGGCTAAGTTACTCAACCAACAATGCAAGTGCTTTGTTGGTAGTAGTAAAACTAACAGAATTTTAAGATGTACTTATAGACATATTGATTACAAGTCAGTATTGGAATACTGTGTGTAGTTTTGGTCTCCTTATTTAAGCAAGGATATTGGCTTATTGGAAAGATCTTGGAGGAGAGGCTACAAGGATAAATTGTGGGATGAAAGGGTTGTCTTACAAGTTAGATTAAGATCTCTTTATTTAACTTCTGTTGAGAGAAGGGTAAGGGGTGATCTTCTTTGAGTTTACAAGGTTGTTTAGAGGATTAATAGGATAAAGGGCTCTGATTTCTTTGTGCTGTATTCTGAAGATAAATAGGATGAGAGTACAGAAGTGGAAGATTTGGGAGAGATAGTTCAATTCCCAGTTGACAGCATATTTTGTTTTTTTTTTGAATTAGGTTATTGACTTATGGAATGACTTCCTAATGTTAGTAGTAGAGACAAGCACTTCACAGGAATTTAAGAGGGGAATAGATGATTTTCTAAAAAAATAAAGGGTGGGAGTAAATTTTTTACTTAAGGGCGGGTATTTAAGGATAACCTTAGGAGACCAAATTGTCTGTTTCATATCTCAAAAAATTTTCCAATTTATCAAGAAGCATTTTGTGAAACATTGTTTTAATGTTCTTAGATTACCAGAACATTGTTTTAAGATTAAGGAGTTAATTTTCTTTTTTGTACAAAATCTGATGAGGTCCCTTTTTTTAAGTCACTGTGTTTGGCTCTTATACTATACATGTGGGAAGCATATTGACTGGTAATTGGTACAGAGAATTATTGCAATAATACCTGGCTAAAAAAGTTTAATGAATGAAGAAAGGTTTAAAACTTGTTTTTCCTAAAGCTCAGAAGAAGTAGAGATGATTTGGTTTCAGAGTTTAAAACAGTTAGCAAACTGGAGTAAACTGACAAGAAGAATTGGTTGTGGGATATTGAAGATGGAAGTAGAAACTTAGGTGTTAGTTGTAATACCTCTATGCACTGGTTGACTAGATCTGGAATTACTCTCAGTCAAGGTTACTTTTCTGTTAAGAGTTATGATTTGTGGAGTGGTTTGCATGTTATGTACCATTGGTCTAAAATTGTTTGTTGGATAGATCAAAGGTGAAGGACTACATTTCATTTGGATTGATTTCTTTGGTTGATCAATTCACTGGGTGCTGTATGCAGTCATATTGCACTAAGATTTCTTGTTTTATTTTGAATGGTTATATGAATGTGAAAGTATATATTAAGCTTGGTTGGTTTGAATAGTGGTGATGTGATGTTTATGGGCTGAATGATCCTGTAATCACTTTACTTGCTTTTGTGCTAAAACAGATATAGGTTGAATTTTTTTAAAATTCTTTACTTTTTTTGGTTAATGGTATCTTATTAGCTCATATACTTTTATTGTAAGAAAGCATTTGTAACATTAGCATGAAAAAGAGCAGCTTGCTAGTTTTTGATTATTTTGACTTTCAGATAACCTTTGGTAAGGTGTTATATAAAAAATTAACTAGTTAGATTTTCGTGACATTGGTGGGTGAAAGCTAAGGTTGGTGATAAATGAATATTTGTCTGACTGGGTAATGGAGCCAATAAGATTCCTTGATAGTTCTGAACTCTAACGATACTAAGGTGCTAGGAAAGACTAATAGTTTTGAGATTAATTCTTTTGATCAGAAGAATCTTACAGTTAATGTGTGGGCTAAAATGTTAAACAATTTTTAATTTGGAAAAGTGTAAAGCAATGTAATTGAGATATGGAAACTTAGAAGACTTCTTTGAGATAAGCTTTGGTTTTGTTGGAAAAAAGAGGAATTAATTGGGTTTATTGACAAAAGCTTAAAACACTCAGCATTATTTCTGGTGTATAGGTTTGTCTTACAATGGGAAGAATATCAACTTGCTGGAAAGAGATGGGCTGCTTGAATTATATCTATTTTAAAGAATTTAAATAGATACAGAGAAGCTTAATAACCTTGTGTTTTTTTTCTGGAGCATAGGACTAAAGTTGACTTGATTGAGGTGTTTAAAATTGTTAAAAGTTCAACAAACTACTTGTGAAAGATTTAAGTAGGGGAATAATAAGTTGATTATAAGGATATAAAGTACATGCACCTATATAAACTTTTAAAATCCTGAAGAAGACTTAGTTTTGTGAAGAGAGGATTAAAAAAAAGGTTCATTAAACAAGACAGAAGTAGTGGTTAGGTCCTAACCTTTTCTTTAGTACAGTTTTTACTGGGTTAGGATTGTAAACTTGCAGAATGGTTTACCTGATGATATGATTGTGCATGTGGTTTAGTTTAACTTAAATTTTATTTGAATGGTTATAAAGATGTTAGAACTTTGAACAGAGTGCTTTTCTTTTTTCAAACTCACTCTAATGTTCTAAATATTTTATGATAATTTAGGACCTAGTGGAATTAGTAGATATAGTCAAGTTTTAAGATTAATTTTTTTTTTTTATAAGCAAAGGGTGGTCAAGACTAGTAATATTTTTATTTTGGTTAATAATTGCATTAGAACATGATACCTCTAGTTTTCTAATTGTCCAATTGAAGATTCATACTACTTTCATATGTTAAATATTTTACATTAGGCATTATAGTATTAGCTTGTCTTTGAATGCTTTTTCAACATGTTAATGTTCTTTCTGTAATAAAAGGCTCAAAACTACAAACAGTTTTGATAACTGATGCCTCACCAATAATATCCAAGGTTACAATTGACAATGTTGTTCTTTAATAAAGGGACTAAGTTTGTAACTGATGCCTCACCAATTATGCCCAAGATTACAATGATATTGTTGCTCATAATATAGGGATCAAAACTGCAAACAGTTTTGATAACTGATGCCTCACCAATCATGTTCAAAGTTTTCTTTATTGTTAGTAATTTTTTATTCCATGAACTCCAGTTCTTGGGGTTCTCCATGTTTTTCCTGTTTGCTTGTTATTAGGATTTATACTGTTTCCTTTCTTTAATGGCTCCTTTATCACACCCGAAAGTTTTATCCACCTTGTGTTTGTGATACATTTTGTCTTGACTTGAAGACTTTCTTCCTTTTCTTGATTTCATCTCCTTGGTATCTATTTGGCCAGCTTGGAGATTGGGCCCTTTACATTCTAGTTCACTGTCTGGTTCCCTATTTTTGAATTTTCATCTTTTCTTGCTACCTTTCTGTATTCCCTTTCCTAATTCCACTTTTTACCAGAGGCATTTGATCTTGCTTCAGATGGGTTTTCTGTAGATGTTTGTTCCCTTCTCTTTGTCAGTGTAGCCTGTTCTACTTCTCCTGCTTCATTTCACATTTCTTTGCTCCTCTGCTGTTGGGACTCCTTATTGTATTCATTCTTTCTTTTTTGATATCTGGGATTTGTCATGTTCCTTTTCTTCACCTGGATGTCTTTTGTGGTGTTCCTTTCTCCCTGGTGACTTCTGTTCTTGTTATCTTCCCAGATTTTTCTTCTTTGTTGATCTTGTCCTTTCCTCCTATTCCTCCTCTGGATCAGTCTATCCCTAATCTTCCCATTCCAGGTTCCATGTATTCCCTTTTTTGAGTCCTCCCTTTACCAGTAACCTACTTCATCGCTCCTCTTGTCAGTGACTACCAGATACATGTGGCCCTGAGGGTCTCCATCTCTTCTCCTGCTGTTGGTCTCCTTTTCTGCTGACAGTTATTTTTCATTATCTGCCTTGGTCTCTCTCTCCTTGCTTCTCTTTTTTTCACTTTCCATTTCATTTTCTCTCCCTCTGACCCTATCTATGCTATTTTTCACCTGGTCTACAGTTGGCCATGGTTGATGTTTCCGACACCTTCCTCCACATCACTCTTGAGCTGCCCATCATTTTCTCATATCTTATTCTTCCCTTTGACTTCACATTGACCCCTGTTGTTTCCATTGGTATTGTGAGGGCATTCACTTGCTGTATTTATGGTCTGAGGCTGATTTTCCTTTTCTTGGAAGATTGACTTCTGTTGGCCCATTCTCAGGTAGTTTATTTCAATCACACCTCCCTTCTTTTATAGGTATCTACTCAACTGGGGAGGACTTATCCTGAGATCCAAGTCCTTTCTAATAGCCACTCAATATCTGGTACTTCTGGGCATTTTCTTCATCACTTGTCTTAGCTGAATTTAGCTTTTTCCTTCTTGCTTGTGAGCTCTGGTGTATCTGGTCACCAGGTTTTGTGTTTCTCATTCTCTTCTTGTGCATAAGGTTATTTTGCTTTTGAGAACCCTGGATTCCCTGAAACCTCTCATTCCTTTAAGGTACTTACACATGTGCCTGCTTCAGTGAACCCTGCAGACCTAAGGATTTCTTTCTTGGGTTCCATTGTTGTCTCCTTGAGGTGACTGGTCTCTGCCCATACTTCTCCTGGCATTTCCTTTCAAGTTGGATCTCTGGTAGAGGGTATGACTTCTGCCATTTGGATGTAGGACAGCCATTCACCCCACATCAATGTTCTTGACCTTCTTGCTATTCGTCAGGCACGTTCCCATTCCTGCCCCTACTTGATCATGTTCCACTCAGTCATTTCTTGCATCAACCATTTAAAAACATCTGTTCCAGAAACATTTTTTTGAGACATTGGAAATACACTTGTGGACCCATTCACATTAGGTTTGACTTATTACCTGTCATTTGCCAGGACCTTATTACAGGGTGGTGAGCTGTCTCTCAACCAGTCCATGTTCAACCAACAGAGTGTCTCTACACTTTCAGGTCTTTCCTTTTGGTTGAGCATGCCCATTGTGAATGTCTTTGACATCCTTCTCTATTCCAGGCTTCCTCTCTTCTGTTTACTATTTCTTATGTTTCATCTGTGGCTGTCAATTTTATCAGCCACAGGTCTGTTCTCATTTCTTTCTATATGCTTATTCCCCTCTTTGTTTCCTCCGTTGGGTCCTTACCTTGATACCTGTTGCTTTTTCTTGTATCCTGTGGTTAATGCCTCTTTGGCCAGCTCAGTCTTGGTTTCCCCTGCTTCTTTGCTATCATTCATCCTCCCCTTTCCTCTATCCAATTTCACCTCTCTGTCTTGCTTCATCCTCATACATCCCTTTTTCATTGTGGAATATGGTTACATATAGGATTTTTCAATCTGTTGGGCTGGACTTTCCAATAGTGTGACATTCTTCTTGTCATATTCCTATTGACCTTCTACTTTGTTTGTTTATCAATGAAAGTTGTAGGTCTTTCATCATTGGTTCATCAGTCCCTCCATTCCTTCAGGCTGTCTTACTGTGAACCATCTTTCTACTTGGCAGTTACTCTGTTGTTTTTCAGTTCTTGCCTTAGCAGGTTATTGGGTGGCCTTGCTCATGCCATTTCACCTTTTCTGGTACCACAGTGTGTTTCTTTCCCTTTACTCTCTGTTATACTCCTTCACTCTTCTCTGACTTCATTGTCTGGCTCCCACTCCTGACTGAGACCTTAATGAAGATTTGCAAGCTCCTTTTGTACCATTTTTCTTTTCAGACTTCTTCATTTTTCTTGCCTATGATTACCATCGTTCCCTTGCCTATGCTGTGCATGCTTCTTGTACTCTCTTCTATTGCACTTATATACTTTTCTTATCGTACTGATCTCCCCTTCCTTGGGCTTCACCTGTTCAGGAGGGTATCTGTACTTTCTCCCTTATGTCCCTTTTGGAGTTCCCACCATTGTTTGTATCTCCCCTGGGTCTACTGTTATTCCAGGGACCTCTCTACTTCTACCCTTACTGGATGGGCCTTTTAATTCCTCTGGTAGGTATATTTGCTTTGCCTTTTTTATTCTCCTGTATCTCATCTTTGCTGGCTCCACCTTTAGCCATCCTTCACTCTTTCGTGAGACTTGGTAAGTTACCTTTTAATATATATGCCTCTTATTTTCAGTGGCATCTTTCTCTTTTTGTCTTTATGGATCCCACTCTGTGATGAGTGGTGCCTGTCCAGGTCTACTTCAACTAGTAAAAGTCATGCTGTAAGACCATGATGACTTAACAATGCACACTTTGGAGATGGGGTGTTCCACAAGATTGCTTGTAGGTTTATTCCAGGGATAGGTTTATTTGATAAAATTGCCCATCTCAGACCATACTCACCCATGGACTACATGGGTAAAACGGAAGGGGATAGTTCACATCCCTGCTAATCCTTGTATTGAATAAATCAGTATGGTATGCTATTCAAAATAGGGTTTCTTGGTCACCCATTGCATTGTGTCAGGTTTGTTGTTCCTCTGGATTCTCCAACACGATTTCTCTCCCCTTTTCTTCTAGTGGAGTTTGAGAGTTGGTACCACTTTCCAGTTCCAAGCCGCTGCGGTGGTGGACCATGGATGCATCCTCCTGAATGTGATAATGAAATACAAATAATATATATAAATTATAAAACCATTCAGTTGAGAGCAGGGCAGTGGTGTTCTGCTGGTGTAGATGATGTGATGTCCTCCACTAGGTAACATGGGAGTGAGCTGTCAAAATTGCAGTTCACTTCTTTGATTGGGATCCCTCATCCTACCCCCATATGGATGTTGGTTTCCAGTGGCTGGGTTTTGGATTTAGAGTTGAATCAACCAATATATGTCCTCACACATGTATTAAAAATGTTTCTATTCCCTCACTAATTTCTACTCTTGTTACTCCATCCTTCTAGTGGGTCACAGTGGAAGTATTTGCAGATTACTACGGTTTTCTCCTTCTGCTATCCCTTGATGATTATTATTCTGAGGATGTTCCCGTGCTTGGGGTGGTTTGTGTCATCATATATTTGAGTGAGATGGCTTACATTACACAGACATCTTTTCAATGCTGGATGTTGGTTTCCCTGATTGATCATTCAATTTCTCACATCGTTATTAAACCACAACTTATGCCAGTTCATGGATCGGGGAGTACTTGAGGTGAAGACAGTATGGTCTTGTTTCCTATCCCCACCAGATGGCTGGGTTTTGGATTGTAGTTGACTTCCCATCGCTATGATCCTCTTTTATACCCCCATTGAATGTTGGTGGCCTGGGTTTTGTACTGTAGTTGACAAGCTGGTGGTATAACCCTCTTCCCCACCCTCACATGGATGTTGATATCCGGTTGCTGGGTTTTGGACTATAGTTGAGTTACTGATGGTATGATCCTCATCCTGCCCTCACATGGATGTCATTTCCCGGCATCATGGGTTTTGGATGTAGTTGACTTGCTGTGTACATTGTGCATTGTGCCCTTTTCGTAGTTAAGTTTGTGCAGTATATGCATCCATTCTACTGAATTTGAGGTGAAGACAGTGTGGACCCTCCTCCTGCCATGGATCAGAGGGTATATTTCCAATTCCGCTTGATTTTGGACTTGAGTTACACCCTAGCCACTCTACACCTTGGAGCACATCCAGTTTCACTTTCCCCCAACATTACTGTCTGTAGAGGATTCATCTATTGCCTCTCTTTAATGGGACTGAGATTATGATATATTGTGATTTGGATTCCAATCCAACCATCTTCTCTCCTTTTTGGTTGTGCTTCTCCACTTTTTCTGCCAGTGTCTGTGACACCTCTTTTCACACTGGGCAAAGAGTATACCTGGTATGGAAGTGGTGTGGTCTCACACGTATGGCTCTCTGTTAAAAGGATCATCAATACAAGGTGTTCTTTGGATGCTTCTTCTTGTCCCTCGCACCATTCCCTCCACCTCTTCAATGTGGGATTCTAGCTATACATGTGAGAAGAGCTAATGTATTGTATCAGAAGTTATAATTTTCCTATACTGAAAATATATTTCCAGTAGGTACTTACCTCCTTTCACACTTCCCATTTGTCCTTCCCACTGAAAACCTGTGCTTCCTTTTCTGTCTAAACTCGATTTGATAGTTTGGTAGAATTGAATAGAGGGAGTCACATGTCAGGAGGGTGTGTCACACTCCTATTGGTGGAGGGTTGTCTTGTGGGGTACGTGGGAGTGCAAGGCTTGCATACAAAGGTTAGCACTGAATGAGAATAGCTATATATGTGAGAGGAGGAAAGTATGTATCAGATATATATTTTCAGTATAGGAAAATTATAACTTCTAGAACTTTCTTTCAAGAGACAGTTTTTACAATTCCTTAAAAAGTTTTGGAATTTATGAATCTTGTGAACTTTGGTTTGTTTGCAAAAATGTAAAGTTCATTGTTTACAAAGCAAATAAAAATACATTTGACCTTAACCCTTTCAGGTTTTTAAAATATGTACAACTTTCTTTCTCTTAGACTTTTTTAAAACCACCTAATTTTTTTACAGGTCATTGTCATGTTCTTCATTTGACTAATGAGTGAAATAATTCTTCCATTAAAAATATTTTTCTAGTTTTTGTCTTTAGTCCATGACTTTTACATATCTTCAATGTCAGTTGGTATTTTATTTTTATGAACTATTTATTGACTTTTTTTTTTGAAGCTTTTGATGTTTGAAACATTTTTCTGTAATGATTTTTGTTTATTATATTGAATGTAATAGTTATATGGCCCAAATATGTATTAGTTCTTCAACCAAATGGGACATGATATGGCCAGGTGGTTAGGGCATTTGAATTGTAATCTATGGGTTGCAGGTTCGAATCCATCCCACCAAACATGCTTACTCTTTCATCTGTGGGAGCATTATAATGTGTTAGTCAATCCCATTATTCTTTGGTGAAAGAGTAGCCCAAAATCTAAAGAGTTGGGAGAGGATCTTGAACAGATGTGGGAAGCATTTAGGGAAAAAATGATATGCTTACAGAACATATGTATTCCCTACAGGAAAAAAATATATTAACGGAGTAGAATAAGCCAGTATGGCTTAGTAAAGGTTTAAAAGATCATATTAGGGATAAACATAATAAATTCAAGAAATTTAAAATTACTGGAAAAAATAAGGAATTGGAGAACTATAGGAAATCAAGAGATCTGGTTAAAAAGAAAGTTAAAAGGGCAAAAACTGTATTTGAATGAGCATTGACTGAGAGAGTTAAATCAAACAATAAGGAATTCTTTAGGTATATGATGGGTAAGCAAAATGTTAGGATGGGGAGCTGATCTTAGAAGATTATGAGATGGTAAACTTATTACATTATATGTTTTCTTCAGTTTTTACAAAGGAAGATACAAGTATAATGCCTCAACCAGAGCACTTAATGTGTGGGGAAAATATTGATGTAAAACATATTATGTTCTGAAATTTTAAGAGAAAAGTTGGGAAACCTAAAATTGATAAATCTCCTGGACCAGACAACTTTTATCCTAGAGTTTTAAAGGAACTTAAAGATTTTATTTGTAAACCTCTAGCTAATATTTTTTATAGGTTATTTAGTTGTGGAAGAGTAATAGACGATTGGAAGTTGGCTAATGTCAGTCCAATATTTAAAGGTGATAAACATTGTCCAGGCAATTATAGGCCAGCTAGCCTTATATCATTAGTTGGAAAGGTTTTGGAGAGTGTGATTAAAGATGCATTGCAGAATCACTTAAAGCAGTTTGACATAGTGTCAAAGAGCCAGCATGGTTTCACTAAGGGAAAGTCTTTTTTTTAACAAATCTTCTGACATTTTTTGAGAATGTTACTGCAAGAGTTGATGAAGGAAATACTATGTATTTGGTTTACCTTGATTTTCAGAAAGCATTTGATAAGGTGCCTCACAAAAGACTAGTTACAAAAATTAAATCTGTGGGTGTGGGAGAAATGTTATTGAATTGGATACGAAATTGGCTGGAGAGTAGAAAGCAGAGAATAGTGATAAAGGAGTTAGATCTAACTGGATCACAGTTACAAGCTGTGTGCCTCAGGGCTCTGTGCTGGGTCCTCTGCTGTTTGTGATTTATATTGATGATATTGACTCTGGAATGATTAACAAAATTTAGAAGTTTGCAGATGACATTAAGATCTTTGGGGTGGCTAATTATATCAAAAATCCTGCAGACTTAGAGGGAGACTTGGATCATTTGATACATTGGGCCAATATATGGCAGATGATGTTTAACTATCCAAAATGTAAGGTGGTGCATGTAGGTTTTCACAATTTAAATGGGAATACATTAAATACTGTGGTTGAAGAAAAAGATCTTGATGTTGTGATCAAAAAGTCACATAAGCCATCTAAATAGTGTATTGTAGCTAACAATAAGGTTAATAGGATTTTGGGTAGCATCTATAGAAATATTGAATACAGGACAAGAGATATTATTGTTTCACAGTACAAATCACTTGTAAGGTCTCATTAAGAGTACTGTGTACAGTTTTGGGCTCCCTTCCTAAAGAAGGACATTGAATTGTTGGAGAAGATTTAGAGAAGAGCCACTAGGATGATACCTGGGATTGTCCTGTGAGGAGAGACTAAAATCTCTAAACTTATTTTCTCTGGAGAGTAGAAGGGTCAGAGGGGATTTTATTGAGGTGTTTAAGATTATTAAGGTATTGATAATATAGATCTATCAAACTTTTTTGGGTTTAGCAGTGAAAACAATAGGATAAGGGGTCATACATTTTGGCAGTGTAGGAGTCGTCTGCGGTTTATACAGTATTACTTTTCAGTCAGGGTGGTTGGCTTTTGGAATGAGCTGCTTTCAAAGGTGATGTAGACAGAAAATTTAACTGAGTTCAAGAAAAGATGGGATGAATACATGAGTAGTAAAGGGTGGTTATAGTTGGGAGTTGGAAGGGACATCCTTGATGGGCTAATAAGCTCCTTTTTGTCCCTTTAAAAGTTTATGAATTTTATAAGAGTTGATAGTGGGTGGTAATCACCAGCTGCCTTTTTTCTAGTTTTGCACTGCTAAATTAGGGATGGCTAACACAGATAGCCTTTGTTTACTTTTGCATGAAATGTAAAACAAACCAAATTCACCCAAACTTTGGTTTGTATTGGAACCATATCACCTGTTTAATTGTGGTATTTTTAAACATAAATGTAAATACGGTGGGTTTGATTGTTCAAGATGCTAACCGGTAACTTGGATGACCCAATCATGTTTGATCATCTGTTGGTCATTTATGTTTATATAGTATGTGTAGTTGGTTAAAGACTCTCAGTTGAAAATTGTATAAAGTAATAGGTAAGCCTCTTTCTTCATATTTAATGCAAATCATTATCATTATTTTAGTGTAGTGTGTTATGTTCATTATTCACTGAACACACTTAGTGTTTAGGCAATTTTTATATAAACATTTTTATGATTTTTAAGTTTTAGGAATTGGCATTCAAATAAGTATTTTTGATATGTAGTTAAACTAAGTCCCATTGAAAAATTGTACAAAATGTTTAATTTTCATAACTTAATTAGGGAGAAAATTATAGTTTAACTAAGTGTATTTAGAACTAAAAAAATTACAAGAAATACATTTTGTTAGAAATATGTGTAATTAGTGACATATAAGGCCCAAAATTAATGTTTCTTGGAAATAAGGTATGTGTTAATATGTATATATTTTGTTACATTTATATATGTGCATTTTGTTTATCAACAAGGTGACTTTTTGAAGTTGAAGTGCTACACATATTTATAATTAAATAATAGTTTTGTGTTTTTCTAGGAGAAATTTCTATTCTGATGATATTCACACTAAATGAGCATTCAACACAGTAGTATGAAAGAGGATCAGAACATTACAGAGGTATTGTTATGTAGATAATGTCAGAATTTCCATGACAAGTGTTTTATGTGATGAGTATTTTTTCAGATTTTAATATCTGGTTATTTAGTACTGTATATATACTTAAGTAATAGTTGACCCAAGATTTTTGACAGAAAAATCTTCATTTTTTGATACAGTACTTCCCTCCTCTCACAAGATAGCTATTCTCATTCATTGCTTCCCTCTATTTGCACTTTCTCAGATGATGTCGTTCCCTCTGGCTCTCAAACACATTATCACCCTCCTTTCTTCTAGTGGGGTACAAGAGTCCTTACCACTTTCTAGTACCAAACCACTGGGGTGGTTGACCATGGAGGCATTCTCCTGAAAGGGTTCCACACAAAGATAAGTATAACCATTCAGTGCAGAGTAGGGTGGTTTTGTTTTGCTGGTGTAGATGATGTACTGTCCTCCAATTTGCAATAATTAATATAACTGAGTGAGATGTCAGAATGCAGTTTACTCCTTTGATTGGGAGCCTTCATTCTATCCTCACATAGATGTTGGTACTCCATGGGCAGGTTTTGGATTTAGAGTGAACCAATCAACATAAGTCCTCACACAGGTTCGGGTTGTCTGTCTTCCTCCCTTGATTTCTTCATATGTGTTGTGAGTCACAGTAGTGATATGTGGGATTGTACCGGCTCTATTTTTGGCTGTCCCTTGTTCTCTCGTTTTATGGGGATGTTATTGCATGAGTGGTCCCAGCATGTTTCAAGGTTGGGGGGGGGGGGGTTATTTGCATGTGATAGACATTCTTTTGATGCCGGAGGTCCAGTTCCAGGATCTATAGCTTTTACCTCATCCTTCTGTAATGCCCGGGAATCAGACTGGTTCTCACTTCCCCAATTCTTGGGTTTGAGGTGAAGACAATGTATCCTCATCCTATCCTCACAGATGTCAGTACCCTGCGAGGAGGTTTTAGATGTAATTGACTTGCCAATTATGGTCTGCCCTACCCTAGCCACTCTATACCCTTCCTTCTTCACCCAATTTTTACATTGTGGGATTGAGTTCCATTATCTTTCTCTGATGAGGATCTCTTTTCTCTTGCATTCTCTCTCACTCAGATGTGCTTCTCACCTTTTCTACCCTGATATCTTAAACATTTCACACATGGGCGAAGAGTATACCTGGCTCAGATGTGGTGCGATGCCCCTCTTCAGATCTTCCGATCTGACTCTCATTTACTGAGGTATTCTTGAATGCTTTCAGGGGGTACGTCTGTTCTTCCCTTGCACCGGTCCCTCCTCCTAATCAATATGGGATTCTAGCTAATCTTGTTAGTGGTTGGAAGTACTGTATCAGAAGTTATAATTTTCCTATACTGAAAATGTATTTCCAATAGGTATTTCTCTCTGCTTACACTTCTCACCCTTCCTCCCCACATACTTCCGGTGCTTCTGTTTTCTGCCAAACTTTGAAGTAATAGTTCGGTAGAGGTGCATAAAGTGAGTGACATGCATCATGTGAGTATACTATGCTCCTATTGGTGGAAAGGTGATGCATGATGGTTTGCATGAGAGACATGCTGGAATCACTTGATTCTAATTGTGGGGAGCAGAAGACTTGTGGAATGCATAAAGCAAAATGTTTGCATATAGAGGGAAGCAATGAAGGAGAATAGCTAATCTTGTGAGAAGAGGGAAGTACCTATCAGAAATACATTTTCAGTATAGCAAATTTATTACTTTCATTTATCTTGTGTAAAAGTCGACCTAGTTTTCTCGGAAACCTAAGAGAGCAATCGCTCATCCCAGGCTAAGTCACACTTTATATCAAAAACTTGTGAAAAGGAACAAAAACACACAACTTTATCAACACAGACTTGGTTCCAGGAAGGGACCACATGACCATTTTTTACTTGTATATAGTTTTAATACTATAACTAGAAGGTCTTCAAATTGTAACATGAAACTACATTTGTTTATCATAAATAGTTTTAAACTCATAACAGTACACATCTATTTATACTTAAATCATATTTTGTTGACTCTTACTGAGCATGAATTCAATCTCTGGAAAGTATTGCTTGTGTAAAAGTCAACCCCTAAATTACAGCCTAAAACATTAGTCACAAAAATTTGACCTTTACACGAGTATATACAGTATTTCCAATCTCTGCTTGCCAAATTTGGGGAGATGGTTCCATATCCAAATTTGTTTTTTGTCAAATTATTTGTTTCTTAAAATTATAAACTTTTGGAATGGTTTGCCTGGTGTCATTTGTGCTTACAGTTTAAATTTATTAAACTTGTTAATTACCGTTTGACATCCAGTCCCAAATTTACTTTGGTTTTAACACTATGGTTTAAATTTTTTTAATGTTGTATTTTCCTTTACATTATCATTGATGCATACCAGTATTTTTCAAAATAATTCTAATGTCTATTGTGTCTCTGAAGAAATAATCTATTTCTGTTTTTGTCAGCCAATTTTTCTGTACATATTCGTGGTCTTAATAGTTTTGTTTTCAGTTTACTTACTGAGTATAAGTATTATTTCATTAGAAGTTACAGCTTTTACAGTAAATATTAAAATCTTCTTTACGATTAAAACTTGTGTACTTGAGAATGATCACACCAAAATGTCATAACCTGTTGTAAAATTATTCTTTGTTACTCTAAAAGCTGTAACTTGTAATGAAATAATATTCATGGTCTGTTTAGCTCTACTTTTTTGTTTTTCTTTACAAGAAGATCTGCAGGTTCTGTTTATTGACAGTGGATCATGTGAGGAGAGCTCTGTTTTAAGGAGTCTCGCTTCTTTTAGACTGGAAGTTGACTTATTAGATAGGTAGCTTGCTCTGATTGGAAGTTAATATTAATTTTTTTATAGATGTTTTCAAAGTAATTGTGCTTCATTTCAAATGTGGAAGGTGCGATCCCATTCAAATCCTGTGAAGGTACAGGTTGATTTAGCCACTATTATATGAAGATTAGGTATTAGATCTCCTTGATGCATGGGTTTCTTGAGACGGCTACTTGACACCTATTCTGATAATGGTTGAACCACCAGACATGAAAATAAATGTTGTTTTTTGTATAATCTTCCAGGTATTTTCTCCTCATTTGTGTTATACATTTTTCATCAAAATAAAAGAACACAATTATATAGTAAGTGTGTTATACTGTAGTGAATCTCCTTTCATTATGTCATCCTCATGTGCATCGTGTGCTTCTTTCATTTGAAGAGGCTATTCTTTATATTATCTCTCACCTGTAGGCTACACACATAATGTAATTTTAAAGAGCTTGTTGCATAACATTTGCAAATATCCATTTTTCTTCTCTATTCTGACTGTAATTACTACTTCACTCTCCCAAGACAAGTTAGCAGTGTGCAGAAACCTCACTTATAGTTTTCATGAACAGACAAATCCATTACAAAAATAAATTAAAATACTCTATCTTCTCATGAATATCATCAGTGTTCTGCACAAGTCTTGGCCATCTTATCTAGGGATCCTGGCATTAGTAATGAAACTATTCTCCCATTTGAGGCACAAAGCAATTTATCTGGTCAGGTGAAGCCATCCCAAGTCTCTAGTATTTATTACTTTTTGCCATGCTGAAAGTCTGTCGTAGACCCACTTGTGTGAATGTTGCATTTGATTATTTGTCTTACTCATTGTGAGAGAATGAAACCAGATAATTTGTCTTTTCATTGCAAAACTTAGAATATTTGTTCCATCTGGTTCATGACATGTTAATTTCTTTTGTGACAGTCATAAAGAGCAGCTGTTTCTTCCAGAATCTATGCTGCTTATCAGCTGAAACTTGTATTAACTCTTTCTTTAGGAATTTCTCTGGTTTGGTTAATTTCCAGTGAGTTAGCACTGGATGTATAATGGTATTTGCTGAACAATTAATTGATTACCTGTGGTTAATTGATTAACGCAGTGTTCCTCAAACCACGATAAGTACAATCAAAAAAGTTTTACCTTTGTTGAAATCCTTTAGGATTTTATCTGCTAATCTCTATTATTTTACCCACTCACAGAGAACTGAAGAAAGGGATGATAAATTATATATTGAATATTAGAAGATTGGAATCTGATCTTACATGTTGTAAAAAAAAAAAAAAAAAAAAAAAAAAAAAAAAAAAAAAAAAAA
>NW_013665774.1:337622-361480 GCF_000517525.1 Limulus polyphemus | reverse complement strand
TTTTTTTTTTTTTTTTTTTTTTTTTTTTTTTTTTTTTTTTTTTACTTGCCAGTCAGCCCTACATCTGCTTGATTCATGTAAAAGTTTTCATTCTGTTTACCTCAAAATATTCACAGTAGTGATTATTCTGGAAAAACTTAACTGGCCAGAAATACTGTTAACGGCAAGGGTACCCAACTGATGAAACAATGCATGTTATTCTTTGTAAGTAAGAATGTAGGAGCAGTATATTTAATTACGTATACTCGTTACCAATTAATTTTCATTTTTGAAGTAAAAGGTAGCTTACGGTAAATGAAAGGTAATATCAAATGAAACGTTGATTTTGATTTCAAAATTTAGGAGAACTGTTCAAACGGGGGGAGAAAAAGGTTTTTGGCCTATTATTCAATTACTCTTATGTTAGGATATGTTAAAAGCTATTAATGTAAAATAAATTTTCAGATTTCTTGCTTGAAATTCTCCTTAGAATAATCTATTGCCAGTTGTCATGCAGCTGTAATTGTACCACTAAGGGGTACTTATAATGTTGTTAATGTTTTTAAATGAATACCATTAAAATTGAAAAAGGTTGATTTCAAACATTTAGTGCTAAACCTCACAAAATCTAGCTATGAATACAGAACATAAATAATAACCAAGTTGATGTGTTTTTTTAAATGCTATGAGAGTGTTGTTGGGATACAAAAATTTTTATTTAATCTAGTCATGAATAAACCTCGGAAATTTATGAGCGTATGATAATCTATTCTGAAAATTGTTTACTTCCATCAAACATGTTACTGATTTAAACTTTTTTTTTTCATAGAATATATTACTAATTTGTGGACAGATTAAAAATGTAACATGAAAGTAAGTAACTTAAAACACATTGGTGAAAACTTAGCCGCCTTTCTACATTCAGGTTGCTGCTTATTATACTTGCAGTAATAAATGGGGCCAACTATCTTCTAATATTTTCTTGTTTAAGTTTCTGACCCCTTTATTCTAACTTGGCTGATTTTGTACATGTGAAATGTTTTGATCATGATTGTTACTTCAAAAGATTTGATTTGAGTTTGGTCAAAGAATCATATTGCACAGCATTTTTTACCATGATGCATTTATTTTTCTTAAAGTAGTTTGTTAGATACGACTTTATGATTTTGGAATTCTTACTGTGGAACAGAGCTATTTGTAGCTATTTCCCATTCCTTGTACTTGTTAGGTTTGTTGCATTAGCATAATTCCATAACTTTATAGCTGATAATTGAATAACAGTGGTAACTTAATACACTGCAGACTTTTGAAAGCTGCATAGTCACAAAATGTGATATTAAGAGATAATTTATATCTCAAAGTATAACATTTATTGCAGATAATTAGCTAAAAATATGTTGGTGATGCTTTGAATTTAGCATGACAAATAGCAAAAAAGAATGAAACAAATATGGATGAAAAAGACACTTCATTCCTAAATAATGGAAGCTACTTTTAAGATGTTGGTTAGATTTAGTTTTCTTTATTGTTCTTGAAATGTGTATTCACATACTACACGGTTAAAGCAGAGTACATTTGGTTTGATGTTTACATATTTTTAGGTAAATGATTGTGTGACATTCATATGGATAAGTTAAAAAGTGGTTGTTGAAAGCATCAAATTTTTGAGTATTCTAGTTTTGTTTTAATCATAACTGAATCTTTTCCATCTTTAATGCAGGTGTTTATAGAGGCTGGATCATTTTTCCAAAGTGATGTATGCCTTTACCAGCTTCAACAATAAATCAGTGAAGATTTACTTTCTGAAGAAGAAATCCTTTCAGATGTCAAGAATGTTTTACTCAGTGAAGTTCAATTCACAGATAGACTTTCTAAATACAGACCTTCTCTCTTAATATTCACTTTTCAAGAGGAAAGATAGTAATAAATAAGATTGGTGTCTTAATCATATGCTATTGAATAGCAAGTTAAAATCAGAATTGATCAACAAAAGTAAAAATAAATTGACTATTCTACTTGAAAAACAAAAGATTCAAAATTTTTATTGTAATTTAAATAAAGTATCTAAAGCTGCTAGTTAATGATCAAAGCAAATCTCGGGCAAAAATACTGATACAATTTACTAGTAGCAAAAAATTCCAAAATTATAAGAACATCTTGCTGTGATCCTGTAATATTACAAAAGGAATATTGCATTCATAGACACCCAAATGAATTACAAAAACAAAAGATCTCAAATATAGCGTATTTGAAAAATCAGAGGCACAATAACATAATGGCAAAGAATATTAAAAACAGTGTCTTATTTAGATAAAAAATCTTTTAATGAAATAATTCACCATATTAATATTATCAACTTAAAACTTCTGTGTTTGATTTATGTGAAAATAATGATAAAATAGACAATATTAAAGACATTTTCAAATTGCTGGCTCACATTTTAGGAAGAAAGTTCATTTTGATGTGTATTTCAAGACCTTGTTAAAGTTAGAAGAAATGAATCCATCTGTAGAAAAAAAAGCTTCTCCTGGACTGAGTAAAGAAAAATCTTATTTTGACGACTTTCCTAAAACTTCCAAAAAAAGCTTGGGAAGATTGTACGGTTCTATTACTAAAGAAAAACATTTGGTTGATAAAACATGCAGTCAAACTGGTGGTACTCCAATGAAAGACAGTATAAGAAATGTTAAAAAGACTACCACTGAACTACAGAAAGAGCACATCAAAGCTTCCATTGAAAAAGAAGATTCATCTACATCCAATTCCTTCACTGTTCAAAATAAACCAAAGACTCCTATCTTTACTAATCAAAAACAAGAAGGAAGAGCTAAGATGAGTGCACCTTCAAAAGGTGACCATATTCAGAATCAAGCATTGTTAAAACTGGCTGTGAGTCCTGCAGGGATGATTCGACAAACTTCACATGAAACGAGACCCATTTCTGCTAGCCTACCTGTTTCTAATATGACTGGTTTGAAAAATATTCTCAATTCATTTATGAAAACTTCAATAAGTCAGGTATTAAGAAGTAAAATTGATTCTCAGTCAGAAACCAAATCTGAAAGCAGTGATAATTCCTTGACTCAAGTGAGTGAGCTTTTAGAAAAAAGTGACTTAAAAGGTAAAATTGGAATAACAGAAAATATGAATGAAGATGAGGAAAAAGACACAAATGTGATGGAACATCCTTGTAAAGATATTGAACAAGACGCAGCTTCTGATAACACTAGTGAAGATCATCTTAAAGAGAATAAGAAAATTGCAGATACAAGTAGAATAGAATCACTTTGCACTCAAGTAAATAGCCAGCCAACTAAAAGTCAAAATATTGGTACAGTTTCTTCAACTCCAAAATCTCCAGTTCTACCACAATCATCAACAGTTCCAGTAATCCCTGGTGTTTTACAAAATACTGTTCTAACCAGACAGCAAGTAGCTTTTAAAGTTATGATGGGGAAAAAGAAGAAAAAATCAAAACATTTCAGGGGAGCTACGTATGATCTCTATTTGAGTAAAAGAAAGAAGAAAAACAAAGACAGACCAGGGGAACTTTCTCAACAAAAAGATGATATTTCTAGTATAGCTGGTACAGAAACAAGTAGCTGTATTGATTCTGAAGAAGAGGACAGTGAGACAAGTGAAGGATTTAGAACCTCCTCAGAAGTATCTTTGCAAGATGATGAATCTGATTACGGTCATATATCATCTGGAAGACAAAGTACTGAAACTCATAATTGTGATGAATCTTTACCACTAACATCAGAAATAAAGAAGCAAAAACCCGTTGGGTTGAATGTAATAGACTCACAACAACAAAAAAACTCTGAAAGCAGGCCAAAAGACTGTAAAATGTTTGAGGATGAAGTCAGTAACAATGACAAATCAGAGGTTTTGGATGAACCTTCAAATCTTATTTCCTCAAATTGCCTTCACGTAGAAAGGGCTGAAGAAATGGAAGTGGTCAAAGAAAATTCTATTTCCACTAATGCTGACACTAAAGAAGATGCTGCACTTCTACCAACAGAAGAGCCAGCTGTACCTGAGCCATCTCAGCCATCAGATCTAGCAGTTGATAAGAACTTTAAAAAAGCTGAAGAACCTCCTGTAGTTGAGGAAACTTCTTCAAAAGATAACCTCATGGAAGATGATGGGATTATTGAAGCTGATTCTTATGGTATGTTTTCATCATGTTTATGAGAATTAAATTTATTTTGATACATTATCTTACATTGTTTTTTTTTTGTATTTGCTCATTTTTAAATTAATACTTAAACATTTTAATAATGCTGTTTTAAAAAAATTTGATGTGTTTATTATTGAATAACTACAGAAATATTCAATTGTTAGTAGATTTTATAAATAATACAATTTTTACATGTTCTTGGATTTTACGTTGGTCACTTATTTTGCTGAAACAAGTTTTGTTTGTTGATTTCTTGAATGTGTGCTGAAAAAAAATTATCACTAACCATTAAAAAGTGAAAATCTTTTTTTAATGCCACATAAAATGGTTATTCTTTTTAAAGAAATTCAATGTTTTATCAACTTTTATTTATTGCTATTTTCTACAAAAATGTAGTGTTACATATTGTAATAACATAAATTTGAACTTTTGTTAATAGTTTTTGATATAATTTTTTTTCAATAAAAAATATAGATAGATGTTGGCTCTGTAAATTGAGACTGTACTATAGTGATTTCTGTTAGCAGTTTCAAGAGATATTTGCTGATCTTGATGTGTAACATGAAATACATTGTGCACAAAATTTAGGATCTATAAAGTTAATGTTTTACTTCTATGTAAAGAGGAGTTAGAATACTGTGTAATACTGTTGCAGTTTAAACAATTAATGTTATAGTGTTCTTGCTTACTATTCACAGTAACTGTAGTTTAGACAAACATTTTTACAACTGTATAATATTCTTACAGTTTCTGTAGTGAAAACATATTTATTTAAATAACTTGAAGTTTGTAAAATTTCAACTTGAGTAGAATATTATTACCCAGTCTTTGGACCTTCACCTTTCTCAGTGGTTAAACTGATACTTTCACCAGTTTGAATATTTAATACAATATGTAGCAGTAAGGAATATCAAGTAACCATTTTTTGTGTCTTCATGGCACTATAGCGTGTGGCCTAACAATGATTATTGAAGTAGGTTATGTTGAAGTTTAAATGCAGTAAAGTTAAGAAACTAATAAATTGAAATTGTACTTTCCAACTAAGATATCATGTATGAAATACTAATACTCTAGTGTCGATTTCAGGAAAATTGGTCAGCCAATATAAAAACATTTGAGAACATGCTTATAGGAATATAAATAGTTGGTTATCTGGAATTTATGATCATATATTTTTATAGTGATTTCTAATCTTTTGAATTTATATATTACAGTATCACTTGATACAAAGTCTACTATGTCTAGCATAGCTTCAAGTGTGAAAAGTAGGCAGAGGGTAAAACGTCATCTGCTAAATGACCACAATGAAGTGGATTCATTGGGTTTATCATCATCTGTCTCCATTGGCTCAGATGGAATTGGACAAAAAAAAGCCAAAAAAGGTAACACAGAAAGGTTGTGTAGTTGCTTTAGCCAGAGATGTCTTTTAACATTAATTTTACACTATAAGCAATGTCCTCAGTATTATAAGGTATACATTTTTTTACTGTTGCTTGACTATAAGTAAAATGTTCTGAAGAACAAAACATTTATTTAAAATTTTTTTTTTTTCATATCATAATTCATTGAAATTTTAAGAATTGGCAAATTATATATGCCTTACATTATATTTTACTTCATTTTTTCGGTGACATTGAGTTTTTGACTTGAATTTTCAAACTTTTTAATCTCGATAAGTCAAACCTGAGCATTTTTTTAGAAAAATTGATAAAAAACTGAAGGTTGCGAAAAAGACCAAAATTATATACTGGAATTACTCTTTACTAAATTTAATAGAGCCTTTATATCTCATATAAGGAGAGGGAAAAAAACAATTAATATTATATTGTTCCATAAAAATTAGTATAAATATTAAAAATATTGAAAGGTTGAATTATTTGATCTCACTAATTTTCTTCACAATGAAGTGTAAATATCAGAGTACATTGGATTTGTGTTTCCTTAAAAATCATCACAGTTTTCAGTATTTTGTTTTTATTTCAACAACTGGTGTGTTTTAGCACAGCAAATGTTACATACATAAATTAAGAAAATTTGGTCAGGATTTTACAGAACTATAATTATGAATAATTTTTATTTGGGCAATGTATGTAAAACTTAATAATTCTTTTTCTGAATTTTTTTTAATTATTATTGTAGCTTTTCATGGACCCTGTGGTCCAACTGTTGTTCTTTCAAGTCCTGTTGAAGAAGGAAACCCTGGACTTCTACCTCACATTGAAATTGTGGTAATTGAATGTTCTGCTCTCTTTACAGTATGCCCCATTAACTTTTTCACTTGCCCAAAATATTAAAAACACTGCATCACTAGGGATTGTGTAACTAAAGTGCTGTTTCATTATGGGTGTTCAACAGTAACTCCTAGTTCTTTTTCATCAGCATAAGGTGTGTGTGTGCGGGTATGGCAACACTCATTGTTGTTATTAGAAATAGAAAGTGGGGCTGCTGTCATTATAATTTATTAAAAGTGTTTTGGAACACTAGAAAATAATTTATTTTAACACCCCCCACCACCTTCCCACACACATACAATTTACCTGTAATTTATTATTTTAGCACCCCCTTCCCACACACATATAATTTACCTGTAATTTATTATTTTAACACCTCTCCTTCCCACACACATACAATTTACCTGTAAGGTAATTTATAAGTTTAGCACCTCCCCTTCCCACACACGTACAATTTACCTGTAATGTAATTTGAACATCATTGTAAAGGTCCACTAATTAAGCTCATATTTATCAACTTTTATTAATATTTTGGTTTAATCTTGCTTTCTTTTTAGTAGTGTTTAATTAACTTCTGACTACTATAAAAGTCATTTTTAAATAATAATGTATTTATATAAGAGCTTGTGGAAGAAGCTGAAGTCCCTTAAATTTTTTTTTTAAAACAAAGAAGCTATCAATAAACAATTCTAGTCTTATCAAGTGTGGTCAAGTTAAATAAATACAAAGATTTTCTATATTCCTAAGGTTGACAGCAAACTTCCATTGATGTCTAGATGCACTTGTCAAGGGGCTCCTTTAGATCCTAAAGCTACACAGATAACTGAAGCTAAGATATTTTGTCAGGCCATAGATTCCATCAGTGGCAGGGTAAGAATAAATTTTTATTATGTCGATATATATCTTTACATATAGATACAAGTAATAATGTAATGAAACCATATTGTAATATTTCATCAAAAGTGACAGAAAAATTAATTTGAGTCAACAGCATAAGAAGTTTAGTCGTTGCTTTATTGAGGTTAATTGATGGTGAAAAGGAGCAAGACAGTACTGTTCTAGCATTAGAAAATTAGCTAGGATGATTTTTAAACTTGTGTAATTTTAAGAAATTTGTGCCATTTTGCCATTGAAATATAGATTTTTCATGCTTTGGAAACACGTTGATCAAGACCAACAAATTGTGAGGCAATTTGCTATACACTGGTAACTTATTGGGACAAACCTTATATATGTGTACACTGGTAGTTGTTTGTTTGAACAAACCTTATTTATCCCATTGTTTTCATGTACAATAGTGGAGCTGCTTATTATGTCTTCTACAACTCATGTTCTACCCCATTAGTCCTTATGATCCTGTCTTGGTCAAGGTGGGCATGTCATAACTATCTGTAGAGTTACGTTAACATTTTTATTAAACAACTTTATTATCAATGTAAGGTGGATTTAAACCTAGTTCATGATTCAAAGATTTCTAGTATTGAAATTTTAATGTCTTAATTTCAAAAGGAAATATTTAAGTAGATTTGTAGTGTTCACTTCTCTGGATCACATGATGTCTCTTCCCCTGTTGATTTCCCCCTTTTAGAAATTCTAATTTCTCTATCTCTTTTTATGATTTTCAAATTGTCCAACTATTAGAACACAAACTGTAGGTATTGACAGGCCAAACTATAGAATTTGAATCTCCCTCTTTCTCAAACTGCTGAGATGTAAAAATATCTGTGTCACCTTCCAGTGAAGCTTCTCCCATCTTGTCATAGCTTTGAACAAACTTATTTATGCTTATAACCAATAGAAAGAGTGATTTGTCAGAAAAAAAATCATATTGTCATTCTTTTTGGCAGACAGATGTAGATATTTTGCCTCAGATGGCTCACTTGTGATTGTTATTGTTCACCTTTGAACTTAGTTATGTAGCTTAGTGAGAAAGCCAGTTAAATTATAGTAGTTTTGGTATATTCTATTCTAATGCCTGATATATTTTTTGATGTTCTAACTTGCATGTTTGAAAGTAACATGAAATTTTATTTGAAGAAGTAATTTAGTAAAGAAACTGAGGTCTAACAGTTAAAGCTTGCACTCACAGAGATTACACAGGTCATGCACTTTGCTTGTGAGGCTTACAATACTAGTCAATGATCTAATGCTATAAGTTTATTGCTTTTGATGGATAATTACTGCTGAAATGGGTACAGCAATAAAACCATATAATTAAAGAAAATTGATGTGAACAGATTAACTTTTGAAACTGTGAAGATAAAAAGACCATTAAATCAGTAAAATGATTCATCGAAAGAGAAAAAGGGTATTGTTCATTTTATTTCATATTTTAAACCTTTTGTTTCATTGAACATTGATGATCTTGGTGTTGTTAATGTTAGGGTAGAGAAAATAAGAGAATAAAATATAAAACTTTATCAATAATTTGAAAGAAAAACTTGATATTCATTTAGGAAGTTGTAGATGTTATACAAATGGAATATGAAACTAAGATGGAAAAGGTATTTTTATTCTTAACATGGAAATCATCTTCCACTTAGATTGACTTAGCAAAGGCTTTGGAAATTCATAGAGAAATCTTTAATATAAATAATTCATTAGAAATTCTGATTTTTTTGTGTACAACAGAATTGTAGTGCTTCCTAAAAGCTTGCAAAATTTTGTGATAATATACTTAGAGCATTTATAAATTTAGTGAAGTTGACTATGTATAGCTTCAGTGCTATTGACATAGGGTTATTTTGAATTGAGAAAAATTAAACATATTTGAGTAATGTCTTATGATGATGTATTTTCTTTGTCTGTATAAATTTTATAAGCACACTGTTCAATATTGATTTATAGATTATTTATATATATATATATAACAATTTTAATGTTACAAGTAACTTTTTTTAAGATTGCAGGTTTCATAACAATGTACAGTTGATGTTTTGAAATAGTTGAGAACATTTTGAAGGATGGATAGACATATACAGATAGATAAAAAAGAAACAAGTGATTTGTATATTGTGTGATGCATTATACTTCATTGTATTAACTATCCCAAAATATCTAAATATATTTTATCTAAAAACAAAATTCCTTCCTGTTAGAGAAACAGAAACATTACTTGACTGTTGTACATTTTAAATGCCATGCCAATAAACTTTTAAGTAGGTTAAAGAAATTGTCATTAAGAGTGAATATTGCAAGTGAAAGATTAAAAAGCAAGTTTCTTTTTCTTTCAAGACTTCATTTTACAAGTAATGTTTTTATGACAGCAGGTTTTATGAATAACAGTCATGCTGAAATAGTTGAGCACATTGATCACTTTTTGAATGACGGATGGATGGATATATATATATGTACATACATACATATATTCAACAGCAATAAATGAAACATTTGTATGTTTTTTCTTTCCAACTGTTCTTATTGTATTATAACTATAACTGAATTTCTGATCAATATTCCTGAAATTCTTTGCCAAAAAAAATCAAGCAGTCTTGTGATATAAATGTGATACTTTTAACTTGAAACATATTTTAGTATAATGATTTGCTTGAATGTCTAACATTTATTTTGCTACCTAGTATTTTGTATTTACATTCTAAACATTTTGAATAATTTTGTACTTTTTCAGCTTGTTGGTTGTTGTAATTCTGTAACTTGCCACCAACTTGTACGCCCTTCTGTAAAAATACCTTTTACCACCATGTGTGAGGTTCATTTGTGGCGACTTGCTCAACATCACTGTTGTCCCAGTTGTGGCGTCTTTTGTACTCAGGTAAGTCAGAGTTCCATTTGACATTGCTCTTAACCTCAAGTAACGTGAGGTTTGTTTGGGGTGACTCACTATCATCACTGCTGTCTCAGTTGTGATTTCTTTATTTTTTACCCAGGTAAGTCAGAGTTCCATTCTGTATTGTTCTTAACTCTCAGTGTGTGTGTGAGGTTCACTCATAGCAACTTCCTGAAGATGATGTCATATAGACACCAAAACATATAAAGTCTTTTAGGGCAAGCCCCTGTTTTTAATAATTATTTATTATGTAAGATTTTAACATTGTATTGCTTTTAATTGTAAATAAATTTTGTTCTTTTAAAACTTAACAACTTATCTTGAAATTTATGATTAAAGTTTGTGATAACAATCCATCGTTTGTGTTTCAGAAGTAGTAATTTCGATACAATACCCTGCTGTTTATAATCACATGATAGCTTTCCCAATTCATTGCTGCCCTCTGTATGTACAATTTCTGATCACCACTATCCTTGAAACTCCTGGCTAAGATCACGTGTTTCTGCATGATATTGCTGCATGCAAGTGAGCAGGTAACAACCCTCCACCAATAGAAATGCGACAACACACCCTGCTGACTCCCTCTATACTGATTGTTCAGTCATCACTTCTCAATTCAGCACTCCTGTACACACAGACTTATCTTTTTATTTTGATAGTGAACTTTTCATATTTAGGTGTTTTTCTGTTTTTTTTGTGGACATATCTTTAAAGACATTAAGTGTTGTGGAAATATTTCATGTTGGATTTTCGTTTTCCAACATTTTCTGCACATGCAGATTTTTTGGCCTTTTATTTCCACATATTTATATCACAAGTGTCTGGTGTGGGACAAAAAGATGTTGTTCATACTAGACTTAAAATAGTGTTGGGTTTGTTTTTATCTGTTGAAAAAGTGTTGCTTTTGTATGGTAGGTGATGTAGTCTTGCATGCAGCCTGAACCTTCATTTGAACCTGAAATACCTCCATCTGTGTTCCCATTCATGATGAAAGGGATTTTGCCAGTTTTTTCCTAACATTTACCTTATCTTATACCCATGTTGTCTGGATTCTGCCTAAGCCTTTTCTCATAATTTTGACAGGGTTTCTCAGGTATGTTTCTTTCTCTCCTTCACTTTGTATTTCATTCCCTGCTTTTTACTTTTATGTTTTGTCCCTCCTCTCCAGGTATGCTAGTATATATTTGATTACTTTTACCCCAACTTTGGTGCATGCATGCCTCTTCCACCTTCCTTTGTTACTTATATGCCTGTATTATCTTTCTTAAACTCCTAAACTCTGGAGTGTTTCTTCAGACTCAGGGGTCAGATCCTCTGTCTTTTGCTTGACTTTGCACGCCTCTTCCACCTTCCTTTGTTACTTATATGCCTGTATTATCTTTCTTAAACTCCTAAACTCTGGAGTTTTTCTTCAGACTCAGGGGTCAGATCCTCTGTCTTTTGCTTGACTTTCTTAGGCTTAACTTAATTTTTCCCACCCTCTTCTGACCTTTGACTTTATATTTCTTCTATTCTCCTTCTTTCCCTGGTGATCCACCCTTTCTCTGAGGGATTTTTGGTTGATACTTGTTCATCTTCTAAAGTGATGTGTTTTTTTCTTTGGTCTTATCACTTCATATTTAGTTGACTGATTACTATAATTTATTGGGTGAAATGTCCTTCTTACTCTAGTGCTTTGGCCTCCCATTTATCTTTAATACCTTCATCTGCCAGTGTGATTTTACTGGAGTGCTTCTTTCTCTGGAGTCATGTTGGGACTGCATGCTTGTGTTCTTCTTTATATTCACTGGTTTCCAATCTCTCCCATGTTTCTTCTTTATCTCTTTTTGTCTCCTGTCCTCTTGCTTCCTCTCCACTTCCCATTCCTCTGTTCCCATCCATCCTTTCACTGTTCATAAACTTCAACACTCTCAGTCTTGACAGTGACTGTTCTATAAGCTCATAGATGGTGGGGCCCATTTAGTTCAGTGTGCAGACCTTTGCCCTTCATTTGTGGCTGGAAGTTGTATCAGAGAGCCTTATACTTTGTTTTTTTTTCCTCATCTCCTCCGCTGTTTCCTGTTCCCATTACTTTCCCTCCTCCAAGGGATCTTGTTTCTTACCAACGTCTGTTTATGGCTGTATTGGACCTAATGACTAAAGATGATATTGAACAGGTTTATCGTCTGTCTATAGGATTTTATTCCCGTCTTTTTATTGTTCCCAAAGAATCGGGGTCAGCGTCTGGTCAAAGATATTTCAAGTCTCAGTTAGTTTCTCAACCTCCCTTGATTTACCATGGAGATTCTTCTAACCCTTTGGTGGATGTTTATTTTCACATTTAGTTTCATCCCAACTATCTTCCTTCTTAGGATGCAGCTCATCTGAGTTGTTTGGTGAACTTGGAGAAGTTGCATCTCGTACCCACTCAATATCTCCTTCATTTGGGTGTTTTTCAATTTGCATTTCTACAGGGCTCAGCCTTCTTCTCTTTGTTTGAGGAACATGTCTTCTACCATTCTTCTTACTCCTTCCTTACTCAAATACTTCACCTGGTGGCTCAACAAAACCAATACCACAGAAGGAGTTCCTCTTTCTCATTATATCTAGCAGGGATTATTTTCTTACAATGTTTTGTGGATGTTTAATTATGATCCATGCAGATAACTGTACAGTTGTCTCCTATATCAAATGCCAGGGGGGCGCTTGGTCTTGTTCTCTCTGTTTCCACATGTTCGTACTTCTTTTCTGGGCCCATTCTTTACCAGTATGACATATGGCTTGTCCTATGCCAGGTGTCCTGACTCTTGTTGCTGATTGTCTCTTGAGGCCCAACAAGTGGCCTATGGAGTGGTCTCTTGATTCTTTAGGGTTCAAATGTGCTCTTGTCTGTTGACTCCTCCTATAAATGCATTTGCCACTCATCTCTACACCATGTTTCCCTTTTTCTGCTCTCCAGTTTCTTATCCATCAGCTCTTGCTGTATATGTATTCAGTCAATGCTGGTCCAACCTCTTTCTCTGTGTTTACCCTCCTATTCATCTTCTCTCTTGTGTTCTTTCCTAAATTTAGTATACTCCATGTTGAGTCCTCCTACTAGCTCCATATTGGCTGGCTCAACTATGGTTTCCTCTGTTGAAACTTCTTTGATCCTCTCCTTTTCTACTTCTATCTCTATCACGATCCCTACTCAAATCTTATTCCTACCTCTCACATCTGGCAGTGTCATCACTCTGACTTCACATGTTGGTTTTGTCCAGTCCTTTGTAAGATATTACAGACTCTCTTCACACATAGCATTACTTCTTTCTCATTCCCTACATCCTTTGTTTTACCTTGTCTTTCAAAGAAAATGGCACATTTTCCACAGTTGGCCATTGTGTCATTCTTTCTCCTCTTATCTCCTCTTCCCATACTTCTATCCCCCATCTTTCTAATTTTTTAAATGGCTGTTCGACCAAGGTTTATCACTGTGTTGACCATCACTGACTACAGGGCAGTGCTTTCTCATTTTTAGGTTTCCTGTTCCTGTTATGTATACTCCTCTCCTGTCCTTTTTATGTTCTTCGGCTCTTTTTTTGACATTTCTTCCTACCTTTCCAGCTGTCCTTCCTAGTTGGGTCCTGAATATTGTTTTCCATGCCCTTACCCTTCCTCCCTTTGAGCCTTTAGCCTCTTGTTCCTTTTACCATTTATCACTTAAATCTATTTCAACTTTTTTTTTTGCCTGTGCCCATCAAAGATCTGATATGTATGCCATTGATGCTTCCCATATTTTTTCCATCGTTGTTATATAATTCTTTATCCTGCTTGTGCTCTTCTACCTAAAACATCTGAGGCTCCTAAAGGGGACAGCACATAACTCTCGGCTCGCTATTGAGCTTTTTTAACCCCACTTTCTTCTAATGGAATATGAGAGTTCTTGCTACACATCGTTTCCTAGTTGCTGGGGTGGTGGACTATGGAAGCTTATTCCTGAATATGACTGGTTCTACTCAATAGAAAGTAGAGAGAACAGACAAAAAATTCTAAACATTGCCTGGTTTTGGACTGGAGTTGACTCACCAAGTTAAGTTCACCCTTCTGGCTGGCATTTCCCCATCCTGCCACTGCCAGATAGCAATTCCTGGGTGATCTGGTGTTGGATAGGCCCAGCATAAGCCCTCACTCAAGTGGCTGTTTGAGACCCTCCTCTTACTTCAGACTAGATGACAAGTACCTGATGCTGCCTGGTTTTGGACTGGATCCATCACATATGCTCCTACCCTCCATCTTACCATTGCCCAGATTTTGGATTTACGTGGCCTGGTGTTGGATGTGTGCAGGGTCAACACAAATGAGTTCTTCCTAGGTTAGCAGAAAGGTTACTTTCCTTCTGCTCTGATTCCTGGGATTAAGAAGATGGTTGGGATCCTCCTCCTACTGTGGACTGGATCAAAAATACCTGATGCTGCCTGGTTTTGGACTGGAGTTGATCCACCATGTACACCATTTGGCATGTCTGTAATCTTCTTTTAGACTGTGCTTGTTTTCTGCTTGAATTAGGGATGCATATTTTCAATTGGGTGAAGAGTGTACCCTGGTACAGAAGAGGTGCAACTTTTCTTGCTTTATCTCAAAGTGATGATTGGTATATGCACCATTTTTGCTTGCCAGTAGACAAGAAACTCCCACCTATGATCTGCATGATATTGCTGCACTGTTGCATGCAACAACCCACCACCACCAACAACAGTGCAACACACCATCCTAGCACAACTGGCTCCTACTATACTGGTTGTTGGGAGAGCAGCATTGAATTGAAAAAAGCTATTATGTGAGATGAGGTAAGTTTCTATTGGAAATATATTTTCATTTTTAAAAAATGTTAACTTTTTTTATTGTACATAATAATATTTTGCTCAGGATCACTAAAACTTGAAGTTTACACTTTTAATCAATTCTAAATCATCCTAGAATCTAATAAAACCTACACAATTTGTTAGATATTAAGACTGTACTTGGCCTATTTCACAGTTTATGAGTTGAACTGATTTGTGCTGAAGTCAAAATGCATCATGTGGTTGTACTTGTATGTAAATTATCTGATATACTTTTATAAAGCAGCAAAAGTGATTAAAAACTTGTAAAGCATTTCCTGAAAACAAAAATTACAAAGTTTGCTAACTATATAGTAAATAGGGTTTAGAGTCTTGTATGTGTTTTTTGTAGGGTGATTTTTTGCAGTGCATCACAACCAACAAAGGAAAGAAGCAAATACATCTCTTTCATAAAAAGTGTAAAACAATACAAGGTAATTCAGAAGTTCCTCAGTGTCCACATTGTGGTCGGGCTTCACTGAAGTCAATTCGTCTGGAATTGAATACTCCCACACCTCCCATTTTCTATCTTAGTCAGAAGCCATTATTCACAGTGTAAGTTAAACAGGTGAAACTACTGTTTTCTTCATTTTTGTCATTATTTTCAGTTAATTTAAACTGTCTTGTATTCGAAGTTGTTTGTAAGTTTTAGTAGGTTGTAAAGAAAGAAGTTGTATTATGCTTTGCTGTTGCATTACAGAGAAAAAAGTTTTAAGTATAATTTTTTTTTTCAAAACTAATATTGCACCTGTCAAATTTCTGCTAAGGGAAGGACTGGTAATTGTAAGGAGTCCCTTTTTCCTTTATCATTAGTCCACCATTGTCCAGAAATATTGCTTGGTATTACGTAATATAATTGTTTTTTTCTGAAAATTTGTAAATATTCTTTTAAATAATTAATCCAAACTATACTTTACCAAATCTCAGAAGCTCAGCTTTTTAAACTGAATATGTTTTCTAGACTTGCACATATCTTGTAAATCCCAAAGTAATTTTAACGATTGAATACAAGTTAACTCAGAATTGTAAATCAGTCTTTGTATTTTGTTGACTACTAATTAAGTTCAGTGTCTCTGTATAATATTTTAGATCAATGAATAAGATTTAACAGACTTACTTTATTTTAACCGCTTCTTACATGTACATTTAGCTGTGAGTCCATTTTACTCTGCTACTTTTATTGACTTGTGCCTTATATAAGAGACTTAAGTGTTAACATAATAAAAGTAAAATTTATTTTCATTACTTTTTTATTCACATTAATTGGTTAAATATGTAACTGATAAAAATTATTAATATTTAGCTTGTGTTCATTACTTTGCATTAATCAAAGCTCAGTTTCTTAACTACCACTCAGCTTATACAGAGAGTTGTTTACTATCATGGTTTCAATACAAGAATGGGTTCTTAGGCCATACAGCCATCTCTTTCAACATCAGTAGGGTTCTTTATGGTGTCTGGTTAAGGAACAATGCTCTGCAGTGCAATTTACATTGCAGGATTCTTTTATGTAAAACACAACTTCAGTGCTGTTGTTCATTCTTTTTACATGTTTCCATAATTCATTAGTCATGCATAGACAATGACTTCTAAAAGCCTCTTTAAACAACTGAAAAAGAAGTTGATTAGGGTGTCAGTGAATGGTATAGCATGAATTTCTGTTTGTATTTGCATCTTAGGGAAGAACTGGTTTGTTGACTTGAACATGTGTCGTGACTCTTTGCCTTGATGGAACCATGCATTATTACCATCCAGTCTTAACAAAGATGCCATTTCTTCACTGTATAGTGGTGTCTATATACTCACATGATATGCAAAGTTCATTTAAAACTTTTTCTTTACTCTCTTGATATTTAACTTACCATCATAATTGTAATCTGAAATCATTATACATATACCTTGGAGAAAGTTTCACAATATTTTTTATACAATTTTTGAAATGTTATATCCCTGGTAGGATGGTAATTAATTGTATAGGCTTTTCCATGCATGTATGTGGACTAATGCTTTGTCTATCTAATCTGGTGACATGCTTTCATTTTTGTACAGCTTCTGACAATTTATCCTTGACTGTTCTTTGGTAGAATTTATGAACATGTTTTTATGTTTATTTGTAAACATAAATCTGTGTGAATTATCTTGTTTACACTGCCAATAGAAGTTCCTGCTTTATCTGCAACTGATTGTGTTGTTTTTGGTTATTTCCAGTGTTAAGCTTGTCAATTTTTTCATAACTACCTCCAGTGTGCAGCTGTAGCCAGTCATGGAGTAATCTATTATTTCCTTGTTGGAATCACACCGTCTCTTGCATTATTGACATGGCTTAACACTATAGATATCACCTTCAAAATTCTAAAATTGTGTGCCTTGAATCCTCTAATAATTGCAAAATAGGAGAATGTTGAATTTGGAAGTACTGTAATATAACACTTCCGGAAGGGTTTGATTTTAGGTGCCATCTGCACTTACAAGTCACCATACTTCAACTGAATTGCAATAGGAGGGTCATGGCTTTTAACCTTTGTTGTCACAGCCCATCAGATGGTCAGGGGCAAGCTGATTGGATATGCCAGTTCTTGACCATTGTGAACAACCCTCTTATTTATTAGTTTCAAGTTGTTATTTTAGTTGCTGATTCTATTAGGGATCCATACATCAGGATACCTTTGCATCTATCTACTTGTCATATCTAGTGACTGAAACTTGTTTTAACTAATAGACAGGTGGAAGTTAAAAAGCCCTGTAGGATCATTGGTTGAAAGTCCAACAGGTACAGTGTGTGTAGTACGTGTTAGTACAAAGTAGACAAAATAGTCCTAAAAAGATAACTCTCATATGAGATTTGTTACATTTTAAGGTGTCACATTAGCAGTCAGGCTTGAACTGTAAAATCTATCTATGATTCTTAGAAGCTGAATAGAAGGTTGCAGTAGTTGTTAACTGAAATGAACTAAAACATTATTTTCTTCTTTTACATCTAATTAAGATGTGAATTTCTATTTTGATTAGTTTTTGTGTCAGTGTGAATTTCAGTATATATATTTGAAGAAATCATTTGGTTTTCAGACCCAAAGCAAAGATGGCATTTTCAAGACAATTAGAAATAAAGCGGAAAGGAGAAGAAGAAGAAGAGGCAATTTCATCAAGATCATTCATGGTTCCAGAAACTGGAAAAATTTTGTCATCTGGTAACAACACTTGTGAAATTGACAGAGAATAAGATATGTACCCTAAAAAAGAAAAACAGTTTTAATATAAATACTTATTCAAACAGCCAATAAAGATGAGTAAATTTCAGAATCATGTACCACTAATTTTTTTTTTTTTTTCTAAATCTTATTTTAGAGAAACAAGTATCATTTTAAGGTTTAGACTTTGATATCAAATTTAGCTATAAAATGCATACAACTTGTATACTTGATAATTTTCTTTATAAAAGTTACATGCACAGTATTTCCTGAAAATTTTTATGGAAAATGAGATTCCTTAAGATGATAATTCCTTTTCAGCTGGGTTACCCCTTGGGCCAGATAGAGCTCAGTTAGAGGCACTTCTGATTGCTTTAGCAAGTGATAAGCTACAGAATGTGAGGTATACCATCAAAAGTTTTTATGCCCCAGCTAAAACAGGCAACATTGACAAAATTCTTCAGCTCATTGGTATGTACTGAGGTTAAGAAGAAGATGGTTGTTCTCATCTTTTGTTTCTTCTCTCATTTGGTTTAATTAACATATATCTGAGTTTTTGACACTGCTTGCTTTTAATAACTAATTTTATTCAAGAAATTAAACTCTTTTTGGGCACTTAGTGTTGTAGTTTTTATTTTATAACTAGGGATTGCTAGAAATTTGTTACAAAGAAATTAGGATACTTGCCTGTAAAGTGTTTGCAATATATATTCAAATGAAATATTTAATGCTTAGAAATACTATTTTGAATTGCTGGATTTCATTGCTTTGTTTATTAGAAGGAAAACTGTACTTACTTGTGATGAAAAAAAACAAATCAATATTAAAACAAAAATTTTTACTATATTTTCTGTTCCATCATACATTAAATTAAGGCAGTTTTCATTGTTTCAGTTTCTCTCAGCTACGTTTCTGTTGTTTTTGAAGTTCAGGTAGAAGTTAAAAATATGACCATATGAAGTTTGGAATATTGACCCAATCAGTTTAGACATCTGGGTTGGTTTAACAATCAGACTAGCACTGTACAAACCTAATACTCCTGAAAAACTTTTAAAGTTAAACATAACTTGGGTTAAGTTCAAGAAACAGAAATAATTAGCTTATGTTATTTATAAGGTTGTTTGGACTTAGATCTGTCTTATGTATGAAGTAGCACTGCACCTGCAATACAAGTTACTTCACTTTGTTTCTCCAGCTTTTCAAACTTTGAGTAATCCATTTTTAAGAGATGTTTATTTTAATAATTATTTTTTAAAATTGAATGTAATGATGATTGGATCATGTTTCAGTCTTCTTTCTTCTCCCTCAAGAAATTTTACACTAAGCAGTTAGTCCAGTTTAGTCATTTATTTTTAATTAATACTTTGTGACAAATACACCTAACATTAAGAAATGAGTGTGTAGCCCAGTATACTGTAAAAAAAACAAAAAAACATACAGTTAAAAAGGAATTTTAAAAGTTTTAAAGTAATTGAATATTTTGAACTTAGTTTTTAGCAGATAAGAAAATAGTGTATATCAGATTTTTATTACGGTTTTAAATATATTAGAGACAAGACAGCTGTGGTATACAAAGATATGAAACCCTATAATCTGAGAGCTTTTGAAAGGTGGACCTTTTCCCTTAAGGAGCAAACTGAAGAAGAAATGTACATCTTTCTAAAGCGCTAGGGTTACAGGTTTTTTTTTTATCTTTGTGTTAAATTGATTTCTTGAACTTATGCATTTTTATGTCATCATGAATAGGCATAATTTCCAGGGTGGCAACTATTGACATATCTGTGGGCCTCAAATTAATCAGAGTATATCTTCTGGGCTAACTGTTATGGAATTGTTAGAGGAAATATTATATATGTACAACTAAAGCAGATAATTGTATATGGTGACTGATGGAGAAATGTATGTCATACTGGATTTCAATATAGTAGATTATAACACAGAATGGGCAGGCAAAGTATCATTATGTGTTATAAAATTTTAGTATGATGCCTATACATTACATGATAATGATTTGAAACAAGCCTTAACCTAGTACACCTTATTTACTAAGTAATATGCATAACATGCAATGTTTCTCAGCAGAATTCCATCTTTGTTAACTGCATCAAGTACATGCTGGGTGTTTAAAGGGACGTGTTTTTGTTGTGATGATTAAGGCAGCACAGAATAGAACAGATGTGGGCCCTTTCTACTTACTGACAGTGACACTACCACATACTGGTGTCCTTTTCACTAGGTGACACTAACAGTTCCACATAAAAGTTCTCCAAATAAAGCTGTTATTCGCTATCCATAGAGTTTACACCTGTGAAGTGGGTAGACTAAACTGTGAAGTGTGGGAGACTAAGCCTTTCATGGAGCATGGATTTCAGACTAACTGCAAACTAATGTATAGCATTCCCTGCAAGTGTTGATTTCATGCTCCACATGAGCTTGTGTTATTGTTTGATACATATTCAAGATTACCCACAGACAAAGCTTCCTTCCCATTTTATTTGTTTCTGATACAGTGGGCCATTTTAGGTCCTTAATGACACCAGTTCTTCAGTTGTTGTTGTTGTGTAAATTAAAATATTAATATATTAGTTTAATAATTCATGAGTTAATTTGTATGTAGTTATATTTTATCAAAGGTTTTGTGTTAAAAAATGTTAAGATATGACTTTCCAGTGAACAATCTAAATATGCAAAAATCAAGCAATTGATCAACTTGAAATTAATAAAACTTCTCTTACATCATTTTTTTTTGTACAAGAACTTGTAAAAGTGCAAGAATCTGAATGTTTTAATAATAAATGTATTTATGAATGCCTGTTTGTTTTGAAATTAGCACTGGGTTTTGACCCTAATTACAAATTTGAGGAACATGAGAATGAAACTCCCCTTCATGCAGCATCTAGTGCTGGACATTTGGTTGTTGTGCACCTTTTAGTTCAGGTACTTAGTTTTTTTACATTTCAGTTATATATATTGATAAAGTCCACCTTTTCATTTAAAAACTATAACATTTTCAAAATGAAGTGGCTTTAATTATTAATATTTTATCATTGCAATTTCTTTAAGAACAAGCTCATTACTTATGAAAAGCAAATAAGGAAAAATTTTCATCAGTGAAAGCTGAAAAAAATTCCTATTATAAATGAGTATCACATGTATCCTTCAAAAGTATATAGTTTTCAAAAAGAAAGAAAGTTTTCTTTTAACTAGAAAAATATGTAATCCTTGACTTCACATACACGTTTTTTTTTCAAAATACATCTTAAAAACAAGTGATCTAACTATAGAAATTTTACAAAAATATATCTGATGGATGAAAAATAATTGTTGCATTAGATGTAGTATCTGTTTATGAAGATGACTATTTGCAGCAGTATTTTACTACATATATATACATCCATGATGAAAAGCAATGCTTTTACACCAATGGTAGATTGTCAAACTGGTAGATATATATTATTTATGTGTTAAATAGTAACATCTTTAAAAAAATTACATGCTGCAACTTTTGAGTATATTGAAAGATATTAAAGGCAATTCTCAGCAAATACAATTGCTATAATATTCCTGTAATTGTCTCTACAAGTACAGCTTAAAATGAGGGCTTAGTAGAAACTATAAAAAAAAATAATGGAAGTTGGCAATATTGAATGATGGAAACAAAGTTGAGATAACTCATGACATTTCATCAATGTTAACCTGGAATTATCAGGTGATAAAAGCATGAGGAACATGAAGAAGGAATGCTCTGAAGTGTTATCTGAGCTTCTTTAGATTGTGATTTTACATACACACATGTATACATTATCATTATTTACCAATCAGAACTAAAAATTAACCAAATGAATAATATACCATTAACAAAAAGTGCAACAGTGTAAAATATTAAAAAACTTATATTCTGTAAAGTTCAGAATTATCTGAGAAGCACTTAACATTTTTAATGTACTTTTCAGTTCTCTACTTGTTTTGAAATTGAATTGGAGGTTTTGATTGCTCTTTGTAAACACATTTAAATAATTTTTTTTGAAATTTTAATAGTTGAGTTTTCATGATGAATTTGACAGGACTGCAGTGATATTATTTTTCACAAGATATTTTCCCCCCTCAGTGGCACAGTGGTATGTCTGCAGATTTAAAACGCTAGAAACTGGGTTTTGATACATGTGGTAGGCAGAGCACAGATAGCCCATGGTGCAACTTTGTGCTTAAACTACAGAAGAAAACACAAAACATTTTTAGCTTTATCTATATTTATTGAGGTTGTTGAAATATCTTTCTGTTAAAATAAAGTAAAATTTATTGTAGACTTTTATAAACAGACACAATGCTGTTATGATACACTTTTTGTTGTTCGTTTCATTGCAGTTGGGAGAAAATGATCATTTTGCAGCTCGTAATTTTTAGTGTACCTAATCTTTGTGTTGAATAGGTTAAAAAGGCCTTTGTGAAGTGTATAATGACTTATATGGTGTAGAAAAAAAGACTGCACAGCATAAGTAAAAAGATATGCCATAGAGAAGAGAGTTAGCTATTCATTAGCATTCATCGATTTAGTGGAAAATGTATTTGGCTAGCTGCATTACAAGCAGTGCCAAGGTTATAAGTGTGATTGATAGTGCTAGTTTTAACTCAAAGATTAAGCTGTGCTTACAATTTTTTAATGTCTTCCTAATTCTAATATTAAACTTTCAGGCAGGTGCTGTTCTTGATCACTTGACCAATAAACTGTATACACCACTAATGTATGCAGTAGAGTGTAATCAAGTTCCAGTTGTTGAATATCTTATTAAAGCAGGAACTCAGCTGGATGCCAGGGTAAGTCTTACAGGTGACATTGCATCATTAAGTATCTGGTTAAAACTGAAGTGTTTTTGGATGCCAGGATAAGTCTTATAGATGACATTGCATCAATAAGTATCTGAATTATTAAGCCTGAATTTTGAACCTTTCTGTTTTCTTTTTTAACATATAGGATGGAAATTGGCAAGAATCACAACACATTGTTGATTAAACTCACAGTCCATTAACCCTTTCCAGGCAGGTCACAGGTCAAAGGCCATGTCATTGTTTTTATGGACTTGCATTTAAAATTTTATTGAACTACTATTTTATGAGTTTATGTTAATAAGTTTGGTTTCAAACTGTAGATTATAATTCAAATTTTTAGTATTATACATTATTCAATTTCTTAATTTAAATGTAAATATTAAAAAACTCTGCTAAACATCGATTTTTTTTTTGTCACGTGGTATGTTGAATGCAGCACTGGTTCAAATTAGATGGTTGTGATGTAAAAATACAAAGTCTATAGTTTTGTACGAATTAGGAACTCAAATTACCAAGATAAGAACCTCTTATCTTTTCTATTTGTTAAGGTATTGCTCATGTACTGAATCAAACACAGTGGCCCCCACCCACCTCTTTCCATTTTTTGGAAATTCTCCCTTATATACACTTCTATATATGACATGGATAACCAATCAAAAACTGAAAATGTCCCCTACTGGCTTTCTCAGCCATTTTGATGTGTTATTGAGATAATCTCGTTTTTTTTTCACACAAGATTTCAAGGGGTAAGGTGAGTTTTTAGTGAGCTCGAAATTTTATATATTTTTTAGACTCAAATACAGCTTAGTTGCTAAGCTTGATAAA